>NC_081411.1:186396948-186696948 GCF_030272615.1 Cryptomeria japonica | reverse complement strand
TTGGAGTATACCACACCCTGTATAAGACCCATTATAATAGTGACAAGGATAAATGATATTGATGTTGAGTGATTGACATGACAATTTTGATCAGTTTGAATGCCTGGTTTGATTGAAAAGTTCATCTGTTAATGCGTGATTTCATTAAAGCACAATGTTTGATTGATTGTCATTGGATGTATGCTTAGCGATCTGTCTATGCACAAAGGGGATATTTATTGACAAAATGCAAAATGCCAAAGGAATTGTTTTTGGAATTTGAATGTTTTGAAATTCTTTTTGTTCATTTTTTCAGGACATTATTTGATTTTTTTGGTTTTTTTTTAGAACATTATTTGATTTTTTTGGATTTTTTCAGGACATTATTTGATTTGATTTTTTTTTTGATTATTTCAGGACGTTATTTGATTTTTAGGGATTTTGCCTCTAGTGTCTAGCAATGCAAGGAATATGATAGGTGAATAAATAGGCTTTCTAAAATGATGGTGGATAGAGGGAAGACAAAGGCCTTTTATCATGGAGACAATGCGGATGCAATTTTCAAGGGCTATTGCGTGATGGGACAAGAGACTAGATATGACAATGTAAAGCAGTGACATGGCATGAGGGACATGTCAAGAGGTTTTTGAAACCATGTTTAAATTTTGCGTCCTTATGTCAGATCAAGATCAAGGGACATAATTTGTGTATGGATAGTGATAAGATATGGATAGGATAAGAAAGACCAAGAATGGATAAGGGACATGGACTGAAGGTCGGGATAGGATACAAGATAGTGGTAGAAAGTTGCAATAAGCTAGGGAATATGGATGAAAGGTTATAATAAGAAAATGGATAAAGACCAAAAGCTATGATGAACTAAAAGCTGCAAACAAGATGCATGACGCTCATGACAATCCTCAGCCTTGTCAAGATCAAAGGTGGAAAGGGAAACTGGACATGAGGGACAATAGGATAATGGAGGGTAATGTTAGGGGTTCGATAGGATAATGAAGGGCAATAGGATATGAAGGAGGAAACCTGCCCCAAGTACAGTATGCAAGAAGTTCATAGATTACGCATGAAACCTGTTTGCCAGGTTTTCATCACGGTACTTGCCCAAGTTGCCTGTTTGCCAGGTTTTCACTAGAGGACGAATTATTTTTGCTTTACTTTTTTTTTTTTTCAATTTTTTTTTTTTTTTTTTGCTTATTTTTTTGTATTTTTGAGCTTTTTCAATAGAAGATGGACACATGATAGGGGATGGAAGAAGGACTCAAGCGTCTTATTGTCTGGGTAGTAGCCTTGAAAAAAAAATGGACCATGACCTTTAAAAGTATGCTGCTCAAAGACGTTGGTAGGATAAGGACATGGAAAATAATATGAAACTAAGGCAAGGATTTATGTAAAGGATTGGACTAGAGGGATGGAAGGATGGAAAATATGCATTGGATAATGGATAGGGTATTGGAATAACTATGCTTGAGTGGATAGAAATGTTGGCAAGATCGACATTGGCACACACCTTGAGGGGTGATGGACTGATGGAGGAAAAATGGATCTCAGATTGTGAGATTTGGATGGAGGAAAGGCTATGGATTTTGGGACATAAGGGCCCAAAATGGATGAAGAAGGTGATGAAGGAATAGACTTGAGAGGTTTGGATGGAGGAATAGTAATTTTAGATGCCAATTTTGATGTTTCTTTAGGCTTTTGTGCTTCAAGGAGCCACTTAGGGATCCACATGGTTTTTGATTTTTCATGCTTGTGTGGTTCCTTGGAGTGCATTGCTTGCACAAGGGATTTAGGAACCCATATAGATTTTGAATTTTGTTTTTTAGCAATGGGCCTTTGTGACCTTTTGGATTTTTCCTTTTCTTTTTGGCTCATATTTTTCTTTGCTTTGACATGTTGATTAGATTGGACATGTTGATCCTTGAATACATGTGGATTTCTAGACTTATGACTTTTATACTTGGCATCCAAATTGCTTGGAGGGAGAAAGGAATGCATGGATGGATATGAATGAAATGGACTTCTTTTGGATGGATGAAATTTACTCAAGGATGTATGCCTTTGCTAACCTTGCATAGAGAATGAAGGAATATAAGGACCTAAGATGGATGGAAGGGATAAAGGGGAAGGGATATGTTTGGATTTTGATGGAGGGATACCAATGTCTTGAGAGTGAGTTGTGTAGACATGACCCTTAAGATCTTTTTTGATATGGAGGGGTTCTTTCTCATGAAGGTCTACTCCTTTGCCTTTATGAATATCTTGACTTGTAGGATACTTTTTTCTTTGGGAAGAAGACGCGAGTCCATTATGAGGTGGATATGATATGAGAGAAATAATGAGATCTTGAAGTGGATCGGATTGCACCAAAGTGGAAGAACCCATTATGCATGTCGAGGGTTCATGGACATCTTGCACTGACACGTTAGAATCATGAGGGGGACTAGGCTCATGAGGGGGACTAGGATTGTGTAGTGGACATGGTTCAATGACAGGCTCTTCAAGAGATGGAATGGGAGAAATAATGGGATCATCAAAAGAAATGGGATCTTGGAGTGTGTATGGAGCATTAAGACAAGGAGATGAAGGAACAAGTGGATCTTGTGAAGGATTTAAAGGAATAATTTGATCTTGACAAGGAGGAAAATCATTGGAATCCTCTTTAAAGTTGCTTTGCTCTTGACTTTTAATGGGATCATCGGAAAGGATGGAAGGGATATCTAGAATGTCAATGGGATTTGAAAGGATATTGTGTTCTTGGATAGAATGGACAGGAATAATGGAATCATTGTGAGTGTCTGGGGAAATGGGATCCTGGTCAACAATTGGATGGGATGATAAGGTTTCAGGATCTTGATCTTGATTTTCTTTAGGACTCATTTCTTCATGCTCTAAATTATCCTCTTGACATGAGGTTGGACTTTGGATATGCATGGGGGATTTTGGCAAGGAATCAATGTTTTGGCATGAAGGAAATGCACTTTGAACATTTGTGATGGATTCTGGCAAGGAATCAATGCTTGAACATGAGGAAGAGGGACTTCGAATGGGGTCCTCTAAAACAGGTAATGGCAATAAAGTGCATGGTTGCATTGGGTCTTGTATTTCTGAAATATGACAAGGATGTGCATCATGAATTGGATTATCTTGGCAATCAGTTATGGATAGCCCTTGGATAATTGCATCCTTGGGTGTATTGTTTGATGAGGACAATATAGAAGGTTCGTGTGAAAATTCTAAAGGTGTAGGGATAGATGCCACTAGAGAGTCAATTTGTTTGTGAGGGGATGAGGCATTGCTAGACATAAGTGTATTATCTTGATCTTCTTCAAAGAACTCACTTGGTAGGTTCCTTAAGAGCATTGCAATAAAGGCACCTTTCTTTTGAGGTTTTGACATAGTTGTATCTAGAATTTGAACTTGTTTTTGGTTTGATGTCATGTTTTGATATTGGACTTGGTTCAATTGTTCCGACATGTTTGAAACTTGGCTTGGTGTGGGCTGCAACCTTTGTTTTTGAATGTTTGGTTGTGGTTGTTGACATTGATATTCCACCATTGGTTGAACCATTTGTTGACATTGTATAGTTGGTTGGACATATTGTTGAAATTGGACCATTGGTTGTATTGGTTGTATATGTTGAACAATTGGTTGTATTGGTTGAAAATCTGATTGATAGTAAACACCTTCTTGTTCTTGTTGTGGAGGCACATAATGTTGAAATTGATGTTGTCTCTTTTCTTGAAATTGTTTCATCATCTCTATTTGGGAGAGGAGAGTTGGTATGTCTGATCATTCAAGAAGAGATCTTACATCAATTGGCTCAATCTTTGGATTTTGACCTGGAAATTTTTGAAACATTTTGGACATTTGTGATCTATTCTTCTCAATGTTTTTCACTCTTTGTTCCAATATCTCCTCTTCTTGAGCTAGTTTCTCCTCTAGTTTTTGTATTTGGACATTTACATCATTATGATAAGTTTGATCCAAGTTCTGAGACATGTAGAGATTGGATTGACATGATTGATTGCTCAATTTTGATGACATGGCTTCATAAGAAGGTTGAGACCTCATTTCAACAAACATGTCACTATGCAAATGCAATATTTTTGGAATTTTTTTTTTTTTTAAGGATGATGTATGATATGCAACTAAATGCAAACTAAATAGATGGAAATGCAATCTATGGCAAGAATGCAACCTATGTTTTTGTTCTTTTTTCAAGATTTTGACAAACTTATGAATGCAATTCTAAAAATGAGACCCTTAGGAAATTGAAATGATGTCTAGACCTCAAAGGACAAAAGGACCAAGTGACAAAAGGACAAAATGAAAATGTCTCCCCTATATGCTTGGATACTAAGCTAGGTTTGACCAAATGACATTGATGACAAAAAGACAAAAGTTTGATAAGGTCAAGACTTCCTAACAATAACTTAGGGTTTATCAAAGATTTGCATTACTCAAGTATGACAAAACCTAGTTTTGACACTATATGCAAAGGGACAATTACTATACAAATGACCCTAATATGATATGATAATGACCTAAGCTTAATGAAGAGACCTAGGGTATGCAAATGTGACCTAATGTTCTGAGGACAAGGATGCAAATGCACATATATGACAATGTCAACCTAATACAAAACCTAAGGTTGAATTATGAAATGGCATTGCTCTAATGCAAGAGGACACATGCAAATGGATGACCCTTATTGATATGCAAAGGAGTATGACCTGGGTGAAACCTAACCTTGGTAATTGATAATGAATTTGCAAAAATGCAAACCTAGGATGAACCTAAATGTAAGTGACATGAATGTTGAGACAAGATTTTGAAAAATGTTTGACAACCATGTTTGAAGGTGTTTTGAACTTTGTTGAATGAAATACTCTTGTGTTTAACCTTGTTTTGAATCAATTTGTCTTGTTTTTTGAAATGAGACACAACTCAACTTTTGACAAGCAAAGAAGACAAGATATTTCAACTTAGACTCAAAACAATCATGCTCATTCACACATTTCTCATGCATGGCAAGGGCAGTAGGTACTTGAGAGGTAGACTCGTTATGAGATTCAAGGAGAATACATAGATGCTTGACCCCACGGGCTCCCCTCCATGGCACTCACTTCTCAAGGAAGCCAAACATCAGTCCCCATGAAAATCTCCCCATGGAAAACTTAGTATCTCTTCCAAGTATCCGAACTTGTCCTTCTCAAGCAACTAGAAGGATTTTTGGCCGCTAAATACAAGGTGTTTAGTAAGGATTTCTGTTAAGCATTACCCCTTGGTGTCACACAAGCATGATTGAGACATTAAGCCCACCAAGATACCAAACAAATGTAGTCACGCAAGCATGATTTAGACCATGAGGTCCTACTTAGATGTTGATATGAGAAAGAGTTCAAGGGTCATCACTTCCTAAGTAATTGCAATTCCCACGTAACCTTTCCTTCAAAGCTTTTGCCCATCAGGTATTTACTTATAGTGAGTTAGAATGCCAGAGTACTCTGGTTGTGCTCACTTTGGGTTTTTCCCTTCTCATGATTGTCACTTGCTTGCAAAAGAAAGCAAATGGTCAGGAAGGCAGGCCCTCTAAAGGTAACACACAATCCAAAACATGAGAATGGTATCAAAGATCTGGATTTCTGATCACCCTAAGAAGGATGAGAGCATACTCTCCTACTCCAATGTCAAACTTGACAAACAAAGAAAACACATGTTCATTCCATCTTACTTAGCAATCATACTAGGTGCCTAATTATGAATTACAAACACAAAGTTTAGTTGGAGTATAAGGCAACCTGCAAAATCATCAAGTCAGAAGTTTAATTTGTTTAGTCTTTGACTAGCAAACCTGCATAAAATGTGTTAGTAGTTTCATTTTTTTGTCTTTGTCATGCATAATGCCAAGGTGCTGCACAAAGAATCAGTACCAAAGAAAAACCAAAAAGCAGAAATAGAATGCAAAACAAAGCAATTTGCAAGTAAAAACACTACTTTTTACCTCTATTTCTGGCCTTACACAGGTGCAGAATGTCTCACACAGGTGTAGAATGCAGTAACATAGGCACAGAATACAGTGACACAGGCACAGATCCCTTTGACACAGGTGTAGAAGTCCTTGACACAAGCGCAGATTGCTTGACATAGGCGTAGAACTCTCCTACACAAGCGCATAAGTGCCCAGAAAGCTCTGAATTACCCTGTTTCTTGGGTTTTTCACCTGCAAATCAACTCAAAAGCACTCAAAAGCATGGTTAGGGGGTTAGTTCACATCGGGTTCACCAATTAATGTAGATAGGAATCTGGAAATCATCAAAGCAATATAAACATTAGCCTAGTTCAAACACGAAAACTAAAATGCAGTGATAACAATCCTAAAAACATTCAATGAAAACATGAAGACAAGACATTCTAAATGAAATCTAAGCAAACCAAATGCAGATGTCTCCTTCATGTGGCTCCATTGTCCTTCTTTCTCCTTCAAATTTCTTTGTTTTGTGGATCTCACCTACAAGTGCATACGCATGAGATGAAAGCAAGATTGACAAGATAGCATGACAACATAAGGGTACTAGAAGCATGATTGATTCGACCAACTCCCTTGATTGAAGAAACTCATCCAATTTATAAACAAATTGGAGAGAGGATCAGATTAGCATGAAATTGATATTAGAGGCAATTGATTTCAAAAATGGCAAAATTGAGTTGAAGAAAGAAGGTTATGACACCTTCTATGTCATGAATTATGACATATTGCCAATGCAAAGGTTAGAGTACTAAAAGCTTTATGACATATTGCTATGCCAATAGTATGACGCATGAGAAATTCATGCTTCCACCAAAGCACAAAAATAGGGAGAGACTAGAGAGAAATTAATTATGTGGAAATTGAATTTGACAAATTAGAAAATAGGTGGAAATTAGGAATTAGGAAAATTAGAAAATTAGGAAATTAGAAAATTGGAAATGATGTGGAAATTAGGAAATTAGAAATTGATGAAATTAGAAAATTAGGTGAATTAATTAATAATTTTTCATTCATTAATTAATTCACAAAAAGAGGGGGAATTAATTAGCCAATTAAATAAATATTTAATTGTGACAAGAATACTTAGGATAAATAAATAAATAATTTAACCTAGAGGGAAAATGACAAACAAGATTAAATGAATAAATCATAAAACCTTAGAAGATTAGGTCTTGACAAAAGATAATTGATGTAGATTTGATTTAATCATGATTCTGACTTGATAAATGATTTGATTGATAAACAATTGAAATTGGTTGAAAAATTGACCAATATTGATAAAGAGACCAAATTGATATGTGCCAATTGACATGATTGAAGAGGACAAGGATCGATGACAAATCAATCACAAAATTGATGAGATTGACAAGGACGAGGATCGATGACAAATCGATCTCAAAACGACAAGATTGATAAGAGGACAAAACCCTAATTCAAAAGTGATAAAAATGAGGAATGCAGAAGAAGGACTCGATGCTCGCAAATGATAAAGACCAAGTACGCAACATAGAAAAAATGTTAATGCGACCCAAAAACCTAAAATAAGGCAATGCGCTAATGTTAAAGTATGACTCCGCAAGCGTTGACCATTTTTAGGTGTCTACAACACTTATGGTAAATTTGAAGTCTTGGTTAAGGTACATGATGGTTTCACTTGTCTCATCATTGTTTCCATCACCCTTCAAGTTCAAGTTGGATCTATTAGGATTAAGGTCCATCTACCTTGTAAATCCTATGATATCGTTCAAGATTATTAGAAAGTGTCCTAAGGCACTTATGGTGTATTTGAAAAATATATTTATAATATTTATTCTCACTATTATTTGTAATACATTCATAAGGGGTGATGGATTCAACTAGCAAAATAAAGGTGGGTTGTGAACATAATTATTTAATATTTTATTCTTCACATGTTGATGCCTAGAATAAGAGAATTATGATTTAGAACGTGGACAAAAAAGTGACCTTTGGGTTTCTTCAAGTGGAGAATTGGAAGAGGCAATAGGTGTCTCTTGATATTTAAAATCATTTATTACATTTAATGTAACACTTATATTGCAAGATAGGGGGCCAAAGTTGGAGGGAAAGTATTGGAGAGAAAATTGATTTCTTTTCAACTTTTGTGGAGCTAATCCAAGGGTTGTGGTCATTTAGACACCTTTATTGGTGGTTTTGGAGCTCTTTCCATTCTATAAATTTATCTCTTTGGATGTAAAATGTATGAAATAAGGAACAATTGAATGTCGATAATCTATAGGAACAAGGACACATCAGAGGATTAAAGAGGCTGTTCATAGGTACATAGGTGCTGCCATGCTGGAGGAAAATAAGAGAATCAAAGTTAATATATTGTAATAAGATTTATTGTTTATAATGCATACTTGGCCTCTCATCTTGGTAGATTTTTTTCTCATAAGGGTTTCTCCATGTAAATCCTATGTTATGTGTGTTGGCAAGAGACACTGTATTGGTGTAGATTCATGCATGGAGATTTCTTAGGGGTTGTCATTGATGGCAACCCAGCCAATAAATCCTATCTAGTATATATAGATTTGACCAACATAAATTCATTTTATTCATAAGGCATAAGTGTGGAAGGTGGAACTCAGTAACCGGTAGAGCATGAGATCATTGTGCATATCTTGATTTTGGTGGGGTAATTTTGGTAGCGGTGATTAAGGCAGATGATTGGATATTTGAGGAAACTTACTTTGTATTTTTGACCTTCGGTGTTGATTCATGAGCGAGATTAGAGGTCCGGTATGTGGTGATCTTGGAAGAAAAGAGTTATTCCTTGGTTTGTTGGTGTAATGTGTGATCTAGAATATGTGGATGATTTTGGTGATTGGTTTCATGTTTGAGGTGATTGGGCTGACTCATATGAAGCTTGATATCATTCTGTTTAGGTTAGCATATGCATTTATGGATAGATCGAGATTACACGTCACTACACATTTCATATTTTATAGTTTTGTGAAGCCAACTTGGTTGAGATCTATTTTGTTGGTGCAGATATATAATGCCGATCCGGATGATCATTTTGGATATATACATGGTATGTGATATGCAAATATTGATGTGTGGTATGCGAATGAGAATCAAAACGTAAAATTGGTGCTTCGATAGATGACTGTGCAACAGAATAGGGCAGAAAGGAAGAGCAACTTTAGACAATCAAATTGTGCTTAATTGGAACTTATTTTTGGCATTTGTAGATGCTATACCCCAGTTCAGACATTGTAATTACTCCTATAACTCATTTGTAGGACAATGAGTCCTATGGGGTTGTTTCCCTCTTATCTGGTGGTTGAAGAATCAGTTTAATAAGTTTGTAAACACCAGAACACTGATTCACCCCCTCTCAGTGTTCATTGATTCCAACAGTGTGGGTGTGTTCAAGAAGTTGAGTCCATTTTTTTGGCAAAAGTGGAAGTTTTTTTTCCTCATTTTTCATAATTATTTTCAATTGAACTAAAAATTTGAAGCACCTAAAGATTGAATCTTAATTTTTTTTTTAGAAATTTGAAATGTAGTACTTGTCTAATTTCCAAATATGTAATTTATTTTAATACATAGATGATGCAAATTAATTTTCAATAGACATGTCTAAAAACTACTATTTAAAAGTCACCTTTTTAGGACCGTACAGTGCACGTGTATGATAACCATATTTTTACCTAAATAAAAGTATTTTTCTAAAATCTCTTGGAAAAATATTTGTAAGAACTAAATTTTGATGAGGGTCATTTTTTGTAATTTTATTTTGAATATTTTTTTTTAATTAATTTTTTATTGTCCCTAGTTTATATTTTGAAAACCCCTTGTGTACAACAATCATAAGTAGACCTATCATTTTTTAATTTTTTTTTAATATTAAAAAAAATTGTGTGGATCGATGCTATATAATTTATTTAAAAAAAAAACATAAAAAATTAAAAGTTATTAAAAAAAGAAAATTGTTATTTCAAGTTTATTGATAGGCTTCATAAAAAATTATTTGAAAAATAGAAAAAATGATTCAATTGTAAAATAAATCATATATTTTAAATCTACATAGTCTCATCTATAATGGGTTTTAATTTCATATAAAAATTCTACAAAATAAGTCATCAAACATATGTCCAAAGTCACTCTTTTCTAGTGACATTGACAAGGCCTTCATGTTGGAGGTCCAAGTAGGTCCAAGACTAAGGGTCGTCTCCTAAAGCCTTTTTTGAGCCAAAGCCCACAACAAAAATTGGGCCTAGAATTCAATTTTTTTGGATGAAGATCCCATTTAAGTGAGATCCCACTTAGGATATAGGATCCCATTATGTTTTTTTTAAAATATAACGGGTCACAAGAAAATGGGATCCAATTATTTAAATAACGAGATCTCGTTTAGATACAAGATCCTATTTTGAAAGAAAAAGGGATTCCATTTCATTTTTGTACTGAAAATTACTTATATACATGAAATATATATTTTTATTTATTAGTACATTAAGTTATATTTCATGTATATATTGAAGAGATGTTTGAGAGTGGTTTTAGATCTCCAGGTATTATAATGTAAATTCTAGGTTTTAGAAAATCTTATAATTTTTTAGATAGTCAAAATTAAGTAATCAACGGGCTCTTATTAGCACTATCTCACTCTTTCTATCTCATTATATTTATCTCCCTCAAGCTCTACACCTATTTCTCTCCATATCACTCTTCTTCTATCCCCTCTCTACCTCTATTTATCTAAGCACTCTCTCCTCTCCCAAAATATAGACCTATCTCTCTACCTCTCTCTCATCCTCATCTCTTTACTCTCTATCTCTTCTTTTTTTCTACACACCTCTCCTCATTCCCTCCCCACCCCTATTTCTCTATATACACATCTCTCTATCTCTCTACATACCTTTTTCTCCCTTCCTACCTACTTATATTTTTCTAAATACATCTCTCTTCCACCCTCTCTCTCTTTCCCTCCATCCCCCCTTCCATCTCTTCCCCTCTGTACCTATCCATCTCTCTTTGACTATTTCTATCTCCCTTATCCCTTTATCCAATCTCCAATCTCCCCTCTCCCTCTCTCTACAAACCTCTCCCTCTCCCCCTCTCTACTTTTATCTATCCTCACTGTCTAACACCTTCCTTCCATAGTCTTTGTCCTTCTCTTAGTACTTACCTCTATCTCCCCTTCCTCTTTGTTAGCATACCTCTCCCTTCCTCTTTTCTCTGCTTCTATTTATCTCATCTCTCTCTACTTATATCTATATCTCCTCTCCTCCTCTCTCTATATATCTCCCTCTCACTCTCTCTTCCCCTCCTTCCCTTGCCACTTATTTATATCTTACTTCTCTCTCTCTCTCTCTGTCCTCTCTCTTTCTCTCACTCTCTCTAATTATCTCTCTCTAGCTCCTTACCTCTCTATACTTACTTCTCATTCTCTCTCTATTAGGATTTCCATAGATACTAAGGGGGGGGGGGGGTGAATCAGTATCTAATCGGTGAGTATAATTTCTTAATTTAAAACATGTAGAGCATATTATAATAGTGTACCAGTATGCAAGAAATAATACAATAAACAGAATTAAAAACAACCACATGAAAAATACACCATAACACAATGATTTAACAAGGAAACCTGGCGTGGGAAAAACCTCGGTGGGATTTGTGACCCACAATATTCACTTACTGGCCAATAAGAGAATATTACTTACAAGATGGGCCTGCACATGTAGGAAGGCCATCTGCCTAGAGCTCACTGCTCAATGGGAAGTCTCATTGACTTACAATGATGGATTATACAAATCTAGTATCTTGTACTGCTTCAGAATAGCATCTATAATGCCAGATCTAGTACCGGTTTCTTCTTTTCTTCTTACAAAAACACTTAACCTATAATTGGCATAATAGGTCTGCCTTATTTTGCCTAAATATGATCTTCTATCTTACTTCTACTTCCTTCCAAAATGTCTACAATGATCTCTCTTATATATAAGAGTCATTTTACAACTTGCCAAATCATCTTACAAAGTTTTTAGAATAATAAACAAAATATAATATATCAAAAATCATGTCGGCCTCTATGCCGGTATGCTTCCTTTCTTTGTGCTGGTGCCAGTGGTCTGAGTGCCGGTGTAGAGTCTGATCTTGCTAGTGCCGGTGTAGTGTAATGCCTTGCCAGTGCCATAGGATTGTAAGGTTGCCATCAATGACAAAACCTTCAATCACCTACAATGTCTCATTGGAGTGTGCATATGCCAACAATCTCCCCCTTTGGCATTGATGGCAACACTCATGAGAAAATTCAAAAGTGTATCCAAAACTGTAATACAAAATTATGTTTCCAAAAATATGTTACCAAAAATATAAGAGCTCCCCCTGAGCAGATAAGTCTTTTGCCAGTTATTTTCTCATACTACTACTCCCCTTTGGCATCAATGACAAAGGTTGTCAAGGTGTCAATAGAGTTGTAGCCTCAACCTTGTAACTGGGTAGTTACAATTTGAAATAGATCCACCAAAATCAAGATTATACTCTCCATAAACTTCTTACTGTCTCTTATTGTTGTCTCTATTCTTTGAACTATACCGGTGAGGTGCTGCATATGCTCTACCGGTGTTCTCTATCCCTATACAAGTGCCTCGGATATTTCCTTCCGCATGAATTCTAGATAGTCCAATCTTGGACTCAGTCTTAGTCTCAAATTCTTTGCCTTATCCACTATTCTTTCCTTTTCTCTTCCTAGCTTAAGTAACTCTTCCTCAAAAGTTGTTATCTTTTGTTCAAAAAATGATAATGTATCAGTTGAGTTAACAAAACTGTCTACAAGTTTATTGATTTCATACTGTACCTTGCTCATCTTCTTATCTATGTCTGCTGTCAAAAAGTTTGTTTTGCAAGTATCTTTATATAGAGTTTTAAATTCCTTTAATAAGTTGCATAGTTTTGGTAGAAGTGTGTCAAATTCTCTAGTACACTTCTTTATCTGATCTTCAAGGAATTTTTGCTTTTCAATTTCTACCTTATTCTTCAAAGTCTCATCCTTTATTTGCTCAATAGTCACTGTGTTCTCAGTGATGTATTTACACAAAGTATCAAGTTGTTTTAAAGAATCCTTATTGTCTATGTTATAGTTAGGAGCTATTACCTTCAAAATTGGGATTGTGTCATCTATAGCTTTATAAGCTTGTGAACTACAATCTGTTATTCTTTTGATTGAATCTAAGAGTACTTTAGTTACATTTGTTGATTTGTGGCTTGCTGAGGAGAAACCAACATTCTGAATTCCACTGGTGGAGGAAGTAACCATGCTTGTTGTGACCTCTGGTAGGTCTGTTTGTGTTTGCATTTCCTTAAGCAATGGTTTGTGTACTTCTCCTGTTGCCGGTTGTACTGTTTCCTCATGACTCTATTCCTATACCTGTTCCTGTTCCGGAGCCTTTTTCTCTTCTTGTTTCTCTGTTTGTTGCTCTGTGTTATCATCTGCTGGTTTCTCTTGTGTTTGATCAGTTTGCTCAGTTACCGGTGGCTCACTAGCCATGTCTGTCTTACCAGTTGTATCTTTATCTACCACAATGTTGATCTTTTGTGTATCAACATCTACCATGTATAAGACTTTAGGATTAGGATTGACATCCTCTACATCCATACTTTCAACTATTGGTTGATCTTCTGTAGTTGTTGTTACCGGTGATGCAATCAAAGGAGGTGGGGGTAAGTTGTCTTTTACTTTGATACTAGGAGGTCCACCAACTTTTCCTTTACCCTTGTCCTTGTCCTTCTGATATACCTTTATAGGTTTGTGGCTCATGTACTCTTCCTATTTTTATTTTTCAACTAGGAATATATCCCATGCATTTTTCGTTTCTTCAGTTACCTCATTAACTCTTCCAACCATTAAAGCAATATGTCGGTGTGCAGAAGAGAATACTGACCGGTTGGCTTCTGCAATTAAATCATCTCTCTCCTTAGGTGAGTTTACTGGGTAAACAACTAGTAACTTTTCAATTTTGATTTTCTTATCAAGCTCTATAACAACTTGTCTTCTTGCTTCCAGTCTTTTGAACAGTTCATCTGGTACTTCATCTATCACTTCCATAAAAAATTTCTTATACATGTCCATGTGCAAAATATCACTATTTTCCACTTATTCTTTTTCATCTGCTGTCAGAGTGTCGTACAATTTCTTTATATTCTTTAGTTTCCCTTCCTCTGTAATTTCATTTAGCAATATGTCAAGAGGGGCCATGTTTTGTTTTGTCTTCTTCTTTGGTGTAATCTTTCTAACTGGAGATCTCACTGCTTGTTATTTCTGTCTAGTTCTCCTAGGTGAGGGTGTGGTTGTCGGTGAAGGATCTCTTTTCCTTACAACTCTTTTGAAGGTTGTAGGCATGTCATTCTCTGAAGAAGTAGCTACCAGTGATAGGTGAGTTTCAGGCTGTAGAGTTCCTAACTCATCCTCAGTGATACCGGTTTGTTTCAATACATCTTCTTTAATAGCTTTAGCCTGTCTAGAGCCTCTTCTCACAATTGCTTCAACCTTTTTCACTCTCTTCTTAGATTGTATTTGACTTTCTATGGTCTCAACACTACCAAATACTTCTTCCTTTGGTTCATTTGGTGCTTCCAGAAGTGCTTTAGCATAAGTTTCAATTATATGATCACCTGTCTCATAACCCATCTCTGTTACCCAGATTATTCTTGGGATGACTGCTTCCATCCAGATCTCATCCTTTTTGGTTACAAAACATATATCATCCTTGTATTTGTCAACAATCTTATGTGATAATCTAATTCTCTTCTTCATTTTGGCCTTAAGTACTTGAAAGTAGTCATGAATGTTCTTTTCCTTGTCTTCACCCATGTTATTCAATACTTCTATTAACTGTTTTCCTACCGGTATATCAAATCCAAGTTCTTTATAGCCTATATCGAGAACTTGTTTGGTTATGTGTAGCATCAAGCATACAAGCAGATTACCAAACCTAAAAGTTCCTTTCTTATCTTTCTTTATCTTGCCTACGTTGTCAATTAACTCATCTTTTAAGCATTCACATATGTCAATTTTCACATTGTCTGTAATCATGTCATAAGCACTCTTAATGCATAAACTTGAAACTGAGTTGAGTCTATTTGCATGAGTAGCTTTATACCCTAAAATCATGCTAACAAATCTCACATTTATATCTATTACATCATTTACCCTCAAGGACCTTCTATCTGATGTTGCACCAGTTAGTTTAGTTACTAGGTCATTTGAGACCTTCTTAGTCTTGTTTGGTCTTTTACCGGTGGACGGTAACCCTGTGACAACTTTCACAACTTCCTTGGTAATTTTGTGAATTGCATCTAACCAGAAAAATTCACCATGTACCCTGCTTAAGACTATCCTAATCACATCCTTGGGAAATTCAGGAATGCAGAGGATTTCAGTAAATCCTAGGGGTTCAATAATTTTATGTTCCGGTTTTACATTTCTGGAATTATCACATATGACAGATTTATACATTGTTTTGATCTCTTCATCTCCTAATTCCTCTATGTTGCAATGAATATATATTCAGGGATCTTCTGTGAAAACAACTCCCTTTGGAATTTGGGAAAAAGCACCTATATTGTCATCTTTCTTTGCTACCTTGGGAACTAGTTGAAATACAGGCCTAGGGTGTTTTATAACCTTGACTATGGCAGGGTTTGCTATATATTCAAGTGTAGAGGTGGATGCCATGATGATAAATACCTTTTTCTTCCTTTGGATGGATTGATTGCTTGAAGTGCTTCACCTCTTTTCTTGAAATTCCTTAGCTCTACAAATTTTGTGCTCTACGAATGTTTGAAATCACGGTGAAATGAAATGGAGCCAAAACCACAAATTTATAATGTTTATTTTGCCATCTACCACATTTAATGCATGCCGATTAAGTATTCACTTAACATTGTCTGCCGGTATAGAAGTAATTTCCAACTTCTCATCTCTAACAGAGGGAATGATAGCACATGTGTCATTAGATTGCCAAACCCTCAAAGAAACTTTCTTCAATTTGATGAAGAACTTCCTGTCGGTGGAGCACTACTCTGTTTTGCCGGTGGAGTAATACTCTATTCTATTGGTGGAGTGTTGATTGGTTCTACTGGTGGAGGAGTATTCCCAACATTTAGATCAACTTTTCTAATCCATTGTTTTGAGAATTCTTGTTTTACCTCTTCAACTTTTTCTTTCCCTTTCAAGCTAGAACTTTTGTTGTCTGCCGGTGATCCTTTGCTTCTACAAAATTTTGCAATATGTCCAATTTTGTTATATGCATAACAAGTCACATTATTCTTTTGAATAGCTTTGCCATAGCCTATGCCAATTTGTTTTCTACATTGATAAGATAGGTGTCCAAATCTTCCACAAACATAACATCTCACATTCATTCTGCAATTTTCAGAGTTGTGACCAACTTTGTTGCATTTTGAACATTGACCGGTGGGTGTGTTGATATTATGATAATTTCTAGATCTACATCCATTTTCTCTATGACCATACTTATTACAGTTAAAGCGTTTTCCATTGAATTTATAAGCATTAGGTTTCCGTACCGGTTTGCTATGATCCTGTGTGTTTCCAGTACCGAAGCTTTCACCAACTTCAAAGCCAATTCTAGAAGTGTCACCTTTAGGTTTTTGATTCTTCAACAAGTTACCAAGTTCCTCTGATCTTTTCTTGAATTTTTCTTTATGTTGATTTGCAGTATCTAGTTCTCTTTCTAAGACTTCTTTCTGCCCCATCAGTTCATTGGAGTCATTCTCAGTGTGCATCAGATCTGTCTTTAATAAATCATTTTCATAACTAAGTCTTGTGTTTTGATTTGCAGCATCACTTAGTCTTCTGGTCAGATCTTCTTCATTCTTCTTTCTATCTTCAATTTCTTTACAAAATCTCATAGTCATATCCCACATCTCATTCTTTGTTGTCTTGTTCTCTTGTTTCAGCTTGCTTATCTGATCATTAAGTGATTCATTTTCATCATTCTCATTTTGCATCTTTTCACAA
Organism: Cryptomeria japonica; assembly: GCF_030272615.1. Classification (NCBI taxonomy): domain Eukaryota; kingdom Viridiplantae; phylum Streptophyta; class Pinopsida; order Cupressales; family Cupressaceae; genus Cryptomeria; species Cryptomeria japonica. The sequence goes on along the minus strand of NC_081411.1, from coordinate 186,679,906 downwards.
AGTTCTCCTCTTGTTTCTTGAAATGGTAAGATTTTCTTGAAGTGCCTGAATGATATCCTGAGTTGCCTTTAGATCATCTTCTAATTTGATATTTTTTAATTTCTCTGCATCATAGTCTGAAAGAGCTTCTTCTAGTTGCTTCATCAGATTTTCCATATCTACCGGTGTCAAGATCTTCCTCAAGCTGTTAGGCTTTTGAAAATAGAGGACCAAGCTCTGATACCAATTGTTAGGATTTCCATAGATACTGAGAGGGGGGGGTGAATCAGTATCTAACCGGTGAGTATAATTTCTTAATTTAAAACATGTAGAGCATATTATAACAGTGTACCGGTATGCAAGAAATAATGCAATAAACATAATTAAAAACAACCACATGAAAAAAACACCATAACACAATGATTTAATGAGGAAACCCGATGTGGGAAAAACCTCGATGGGATTTGTGACCCACAATATTCACTTACTGACCATTAAGAGAATATTACTTACAAGAGGGGTCTGCACATGTAAGAAAGCCAACTGACTAGAGCTCACTGCTCAATGGGAAGTCTCACCGACTTACAATGATGGATTATACAAATCCAGTATCTTGTACTGCTTCAGAATAGCATCTATAATGCCAGATCTAGAACCAGTTTCTACTCTTCTTCTTACATAAACCCTTAACCTATAATTCACATAATAGGTCTGCCTTATTTCTCCTAAATATGATCTTCTATCTTACTTCTACTTCCTTCCAAAATGTCTACAATGATCTCTCTTATATATAAGAGTCATTTTACAACTTGCCAAGTCGGCTTGCAAAGGTTTTACAATAATAAAAAAAATATAATATATCAAAAATCCTGTCGGCCTCTGTGCCGATATGCTTCCTTTCTTTGTGTCGGTGTCGGTGGTCTGAGTGCCGGTGTAGAGTCTAATCTTGCTAGTGCCGGTGTAGTGTAATGCCTTGCCGGTGCCATAGAATTGTAAGGTTGCCATCAATGAAAAAACCTTCAATCATCTACAATGTCTCATTGGAGTGTGCATATGCCAACACTCTCTACTTATCTCTATTTCCCTACCCCCATTTATTTCTACATATTTTTCCATCTCTACTCTTTCCATTTAGGGTTGATTTTAAATGGTTAGGGTTAAGGGTATAAGGTTGAGTGTAGAGGATATAAGGTTTATGTTTGAGGAAATATGTATTCGGTTTGAGGATATAAGTTTTATGTTTGAGAGTACACAATTAGAAATAAAATTCATAATTAATTATTTGAACCTCTTTCCAAATTCAAATCTCCTCAAAATATTATTCAAAACATTCCACATCTAGTATAGGCCTCGTCCATATCCAATTTAGGATAAATTTGGCCCTATCTCTCTCCCTATCCATCTCAAACTCTCTCTATCCATCCCTCCATACCTCTCTCCCCCTTCAATACCTATCCATTTTTAATCAAAAGGAAATCTAATATTAACATAGATTCTAGCAAAGACCAAATATTTGTTATATCTCAGATTGAGATAAATTGTCATTAGTTGGTCAAAAAGATTTTAGTAATCCCAAATGGTAGCTATCTTCAGAGTACTCCATGAAAATCATAGAGAGTCACACCTATATTGATGCCATATTAATATTTTCCTTTAATGGATCAAAGTTTGAGAGCCATTTTCTAATAAAAATAGTTGACTTCCACAAGAACTAAGAAGTACCACCAATAAGAATCCTTCTAACATATGTTTTGAAAGAGAATCAAAATAAGAAAAATACCTTAGGTAAATAGCTATAATTCCACATTCCCTTTATTATCTCATTTCATTAATGCCCAAATCTAACAACATCAACTTTTGATCTTTACCCTAATTTTTTTCCTACCAAATAATTATTTATCTTTATCGTCAACCTCTTAACCACGAATCGTAGAATATGGAGAAATTTTTCTTCAAAATCATATGTTTTTACATCTAGACATTTGTTGGTCTAAGGCACAACCTTTATCACTTTGGGTGTTAAACCCCTGCACAACTATATGCTTCCTTGAGGAGGTCTACCTAGGAACTATGTGTTGGACTACCACAAGACCCCTCAACAACCTTTAAAAATAAAAATTTTAAGTAACAATTAGAAGAAGACACATATACCTCATATTAATGTGTCTTATCCTTTACTTGGGGATAAATTTCATGTGAGAAAGAACTTTACCACCTCCATTTTATCCTCTACATCAAATATTGTCTTACCCAAACTCATAGATGCATTTTGTATAATTTTTTTGAAAAGCATCTTCTCACCCATCTTTATCTTCCCACACATGTTCAATAAAATAAACTAGCATATGAATTTTTTTTTTTTTTTTTGGAGGAAGGGAGAGGTATGCTAAGAGAGATGGAGGGGAGATAGAGGAAAGTAACAAGGAAATGATAGACAGTAGGGAGGGAAGGTGGTGGAGAGCATGGCTAGATAAAGTAGAGAGGGAGGGAGTTAGAGGTAGGTAGAGAGTGAATAATGAGAGTGAGTTGAGAGGTAGATGAATAGAAAGAGAGGGAGAGGGTAGATAAAAATAAGTAGAGAGATATGGATAGGTAGAGAGGGGGAGAGAGGGAAGGAGGGATGGATAGCTAGAGATGGAGAGAGAGAGAGGAAATATATAAATAAGTAGAGAGAGAAGAAGGGTGAGATGGAGAGAGGGAAGAAGAGAGAGGTAGGTACATGCAAGGAGATAAAGGTATGTAGAGAGAGATAGAGAGATGCATATGTAAAGTAATAGAGTTATGGAGGGAGTGAGGGGATGTGCATAGAGAGAGGGAGAGGAGAAAAAGAGTAGAGAGTTAAGGATGAGAGAAATAGGTCTATATTTTGGGATAGATGAGAGAGTGAGTAGAGAGAGGTAGAGAGGGGATAGAGAAAGATTTATATGGAGAGAGATAGGTCTAGATATTGAGATTAATAAATAAAGAAAGATAGTGCTAATAGGAGCTTGCTGATTACTAAAATTTGATTGTCTAAAAATTTATAATTTTTTCTAAAACCTAGAATCTACATTATAGCTCCTAGGGATTTGAAATCACTCTTAAACGTCTTGTCAATATATACATAAAATATAACTTAAAGTATAAGAAAGGAAAAAAATGTATTGAAATGTGACTTAAAGTTTAAACATCCTAGATGTAGAAGAAAGTTTGAGAAATCTTTTCTTTGTATCAAAGATTTCAGATGTAGAAAAAGAAGACTATAACACCAATAGCTCTAGCCAAATTGAATTTAAAAGTGACTAGGTGTAAAGCGGAAAATCACGATTGAACACTAGTTGCTCTCCCCTCTTCCAACTCCAAGGAGAGAGAAGGGAGATTCACTCTAGGGTTGATGGTTTTCACTTAGGGGAGATACTTTACATTCAAAAGAGGGGTTGAAACCCACAAGATCCAATCCCACACAATGCAAGATTGGATGCTAAATGAGTTTCAAGGGTTATGACAACAAGGCTACCCTCTTTTGTAAAGAATGTGCATAGAAGAATTAAGCTAGGAATGCATAGAAAGTGAGAAAGATTTGCTTATAAACTGAGATAGGAATATAGTATGAAGCTGCGGACCTGTAATTAGCAGTAAAATGTCGATACGGTGCTGTCCTGCAAATTTGAGCAAAAGTTGGCAGGACGATGGCGCCCGGCGCCACGGTCCTCCAAAAAATCCGCGAAACGAAGGGGGATCTGTTCGTCTCTGCACAAGGATTCCAGATCTTCAATTTCAGCCGCGTACCTGCAACCTACACACAGAAAAGCAAAGACGATTGGGGGGTTAGGGATTAGGGGTTTGCCTTTAGGTCAAACCCCGGTTTTGGAATTAACCAAGAAATGAGCAATGCTGTAAATGTAAATGTCTGTAATGTAAAACAAGTACTAATACCTTGTTGTAAGGATGTTTGTATCCTTATGTGTGAAGGTATAGATGTTGTATGTTGTATGTTGTAGTAGTATGTTGTAAGTGATCTCCTCTTCAATGGTTGAATCCTTGTCTTGAATGCAACACTTAGCCTTGAATGGAGACTTGAAATGATCAATTGCTTGAAGGAATGCTTGAATGCTTGAGTATAGTTTCCATGCTTGTACACATATCACCTTCCTTTTCAAAATGGGAGAGGAAAATGTAGTTTATATACTTGTCAATTAGGGCAGATAGACTGATTTTCCCGACCTTAGGCCGACCAAGAAAGATAATTTTTCAATTTGCAAACATAAAGACCCGAAATCCAAAAGAGACCGGGCCCAAAATAGGACCCAGGGACCAGGGCGCTGGGCCCGGGACAGCAGGGTGCAAAGGAGGTTCAGGCCAGGGTGCAAGAAAATGCAGTTTTCAGTGTCATAATCAGGTTTTGGGGTCTCCATTCAGGTTGCGTGTCATGTCGCCATCGTGAAGACCGAAATGCAGTCGAAATTGCAAGTGTCACAATTTTAGGATGCTACATTTAGCCCCCACTTTAGCGGGAGTATAAGCGTACGCTCATACTTCCGGTAAAGTACAAGGGAACAACATTGAAAGACTTTCACCACGTCAAGGAGGCAAGATACACCAAGCCCCCAGTGGACTAAGGATCTTACGACTTCGATTGACAAAGTAAAAGGGAAGATCACGAGGGAGAACCATGACTGTCAGTAGTAAGGTTCCCTCACTATGAGTCATGCAAGAAAGATATCAAAAATTTTCAAGGCAAAGCTAAATTTGTCAAGAAATTTTCAAGTATCTTGAAAAGATATGAACGGGATGTATGCCCCCCTACGTTAAAGCGATCGCACATGCCTCATCGGGGGTGATTGCTTTAAGGTAGTGATACATATAAGAAAATGAAAAAGGGAAAGGAGCACGTTATCACAAGGATTTATCCCCCAAGTGTGAGATAAACCCAAGGATAATAGACACAAAACACAAAGCACGAAGTGACTTCGCTTTCCTCGGGGTCAGTATGCTGTATGATAATTCATGTATATCATATGTATGTATGCATAATTGTTCTTCATTCCCCAATCAAGGAAGGTCACCTAGAAGAAGGGAACACATGTGTCTTTTGAGTCAACATGAGAGAGATCGAGAGATCTCAATGCTTTGCATCGTCCTCAAGTAGACAACACTAAGGACAACAAATAGAAGAATGAGAATAACACATAGAAGAAGTAACGATAGAGGAGGAGAGAATCTGCTATGCTAATGTAACTAGTCTAGCACGTCATCTACCCCCCGATCTTGCTAATCAATGTTTCGGGAAGGTAGGGAACACGCTAGAGGAGGAACATCCAACACAGCAGATGGAGCTATCACAAGATCCAAACAAGGGCTATGTTCATATCCCAAGCCACAGTGTTCTTGTCTAGGAGCTAGGATAAGTGCTTTAGAAAATTCATTAGATAAATGGTTATCAATATCAACAAGTTCATATTCACTATCAGAATGAACAAGAGTAACATTTGCATCATGAATAACATTTTCATCTATATCATCATCAAGATTTATAAAAATAGGATCTTTAACTCGCACAGGATCAAGACCATCATGCATCTTATGTTTAGGAGATTTTGGAGAAAATGGAATAATGCTTGTTGAAGGTGTTTTTGGAGATTGCAAAGTTTGAGAAGCAGCTGCTTGAGCTCTAAGACGATGCTTTCGTTGACGTTCGCGTGCAGAACAATTTCGTCTAGTCTTAGTAGGAAGTTGAGAAGATTGAGGAGGAGGAATGTTCTCATCCTTATCACTTGGGTGTTTAGGTTGTGGTCTCTTAGGCTGGAAAATAGGAGAAGAAGAAGGTCTCTTCTCTCTATAAAAGGAAGGAGGAGGAACTGCTCCATATAAAGGAGGAATTTTTGGTTTAGGAAGGAGACCAAGTCCATCATGACGAGGAGGGATAGGTCTACTTTTAGGAAGTTTATTAGATATAGGCATAGTCACATCCATAGGGATGGGTTGGGAATCTTCTTGAGGAAAGACATTAGTTTTATCTTTCAAAGGAAGAACTTCCTTCTCAAGAATGATAGGGATATCAAGTTTAGGTGTTCTAGGTTCACTTAGAGATAGGATCATATCTGTTTTCCACTTTTGATAAGATTTGAAAATATGATCACTTCGCGAAGGAAGAGATTGGAATTGTTTAGGCCAAAAGTAATCAATAGGAACGCTAGAAGTTCTTTCAGCTGGTTTAAAGAGACTATGATTGACAGTAACAACTTCACCATTATGGGGAAATTTCAAACACTTATGAATAGGAGAAGCAATAGATTTCATGGAAGATAGCCAAGGATAGCCAAGCTTCACACGAAATTGTTCGGAAGATGGAATAATAGCAAAGTTCACATCAAGGGATTTGTTATGGACCTCAATAGGCAATGTAATAGAACCAATTGCAGGAGAAGAAAATGCATCAAATAGTTTCACAATCACATCTGTTTTGTCATATATCACTTGATTCAATTGCAAAGTAAAAAGAAATTCTTTAGTAATAACATTAACCATGCACGAAGGATCAATAAGCACTCCACGGCAAGGTGTATTCTTGACTTTTGCAACTATGTATAAAGGACCATCAGGTGCCCTAATGGTTTCATTGGAATCAAATGTGATGGAAGGTTCTTTAGGGTTTTCTTGCTGCTCTACAAAGTTAATCACATTCGGAGTCATAGACACAAGACCATCAGATGAAAGAGAGGAATCATTAGTCTCAATCGCATTAGAGGTATGAGAAGGTAAATGATCAGTAAAAATCTGAAGATTTTGATTAGGAGGAGCTACAGATGTATTGCCTTTATCATTCACTCCAGAAACAGAGATAGTATTATTATCAATCAAATCTTGAATTTTCCCCTTTAAAGCAAAACATTTTTCAGTGTCATGCCCAGGTTGACGATGAAATTGACAAAAAGCTTTGTTATCAAAATAAGGTGAAGTAATCTTTGCAGGATCAATTTGTCTTATAGGAGGAAGAGTAAGCACATTTTTTTCCAATAACTTATTCATAATACTATGCAATGATTCATTCAAAGGAGTATACTTTCTTTCTTTCTTGAAAAATTTAGAAATAGGAGACACACCTGATGCTGCATTCACATTGTTGTTGATGATGTTTTCATTGAATTTAATGGACTCTCTATTCAGTTTAAACTTCCCAAATGGTTGTTGACTACTATCACCCTTATCACTCGGAGTCATAGGATGTGATTGTTCCATTTGACTCACAGTCAGTTGATAATTGTGAAGAGTCGCACACAACTATTGGAAAGAAGTAAACTCAGAAAACAGAAGTTTGTCTCGAATGTCTTTTTGTAAATTAGAAATAAAGATTCTTTGAATATCATTGTCAGGCACTGGAAAAGAAATTTGAGCATACAAATGCTTATATCTACCAATGAAATTAGTCACTTTTTCTTTAACACCTTATTTACAATGCATTAAATCAATCAAAGTAACTTTAGGACTTATATTGTTTTGAAATTGTTGAATGAAAGCATATGCAAGTTGTTCGAAAGAAGTAATAGAATAAGAAGGCAACGAGCAATACCATTGTAGGGCTTTGTCTCTTAATGTTCTAGTAAACAATTTTGCAAGCAACCTTTGGTCATAGGCAAAATCAGTACAGATTGTTTGAAAAGTCTTAACATGTGTTAGAGGATCACCTTTACCCTTATAAAGCTCCAAATGCGGAATTTCAACATGTTTAGGGGGGATAGCTCGAACAATGTCAAGAGAAAGTGGGCTCGCAACGTCAAATGTGGGCACACTAAACTTAGATTGATTCATAGAGGCAATTTGTTGCTGTAAAGAGGAGACAGTTTGTGCAAGATTGTTAATGGTCACTTCAGTCGAAGAGTTCATATTAGACGTGTTAGATTGTGATGGAGGTGTTATGCTATTGAAAGAAGGTAGAGAGTAAGGTGGTGGGACATTATGATAGTTAGTCATAGGAGATGATTGGACAGGAGGAACACTACAAGGAGGAATGGAATGATTGAATGAATTGCCCCCTTGCGTCATGTTCATTTGTGGAGATATAATAGGGACACTCATTGAAGGAATGAATGAAGAAATCGGATTGAATGAAGGAAGAGGGTTGATTGAAGAAGAGGGATTGCCCCCATGACTGGTGATCATAGGAGGAATGTCTTGTATTGAAGTAGTCATTATGTTTGATGTAAAGGTAGGTATGCTAGCCATAGAAGTCATCAAAGGAATAGAATGATTGTCTTGAGTAGGAGGTTGTGTATAACCTAAGGTTTCAGCACAACTCTTCATAGGCATCACATTCGAATCCACAATGTGTGCAATACCACGCAAAATATCAATTCCATTCTTATCACTTTGAAGCATACGTTTTAGACCCTCAATTAAAGGAAGAGCTTGACTATCGGGGTATTCTTGAGACATCCATTGTCGAAAATCGTCAAATTGGTTATCCAATTTCAAAATTTGTTCTTCAGAAACCTCAAGGAGAGCTTCTTCATCATTAGGAGGATTAGAGGAATTACCCATGTCCTCGTTAAAAAGGCTATTCAAATTAGGTTCCATCTCCTCGGTAATTAAACCTCGGAAAGACTTAATTCTACGGCTTCGTCTAACGGGAATAGTGTAAGTAGGGCTTATTGTTGTAAAACTCATGCACTAGAGAGGGAGAGAAAATTTTGAATTTAGAGGTAGCAATTTTCAGTAAAATCAGCCAATCTTCCAGATTTAAGCTGTTAAATACAATCAGGACAATCTCCCGAAATTTCAGAAAAAATGTCAGGGACCGTGGCGCTTCGGAGTGCACACGGTCCCGACAAATTTTTTCGAAATTTGCAGGGATGAAAGTTATGATGATTTTGGAGCTAATCTGAAAAAATTGAGTGGTTTTACGATCTGTAGATAGGCCAAATTAAAGTTGCAATCTCGAAATTGAACCCTACCAAGATTGTCGAAAAATGCAAAATTTGAATTTTGAAAAAGAGAGGGAAACTGAAATTTTGAATTTTATGATTTTAGAGGGAATGTCAAGAGCAATGCAAATTTTGAAATTCAAAAGTTGACTCAATTTCACGCAAAATTCAATTTTGAAAGCGGAAATCAAAGTTGTTGTAATTAAGCACTTAATTTCAAAAGTCACAAATTGCAAGAATTTGAATAAAGCACTGAAATTTCGAATGAATGCAAACACACTTTTCAGATTTAGGACTGTGAGAAACACAATTTTGACACAAATTTCAATTTCAACAATTTTTGAATGATTAGAAGCCTCAATCAAAGCAATCGCTAGACCAACTTTGACTGTAATTTTGAAAGTGTTAGATTTGATAAAATCAGCCAAAATTCTGGATTTTAGCAGGAAAATACAGTAAGATCTCGCTCCCGAAATTTTGGAAAAAATGTCGGGGACGATGGCGCTCGGAGTGCACACGGTCCTCGCAACTTTTTTCCAAATTTTCAGGGATGAAAGATATTGTGATTTTATTGCGGAATCCAAAGTTACAGCTGATTTGGAGATGTTTTGATCAGTGAAATTGTCGGACAAAGGTTGAATCAAGAGGGTTTTAAAAATTAGGGTTTTGACACTTAACCACTTAATTTTCAAAATTAAAGCATAGATATGAATTGATAATTTGTAATAGAAGGGCAGATCTGAAACAAGCATTAACATTTAGACATTTCACAAGTTCAATTACTAAAAAGAAAATTTAGGGTTTTTATGCAATCAACCTCTAAAATTTGCAAAAGATCAAACATGGAAATGTAATCAAGGAATCCAATTTTCAGATCTAATCATGAATAATCAGAAAGGATGTTCACGTCGGGTTCACCAAAATGTAAAGCAGAAAATCGCGATCGAACCCTAGTTGCTCTCCCCTCTTCCAACTCCAAGGAGAGAGAAGGGAGATTCACTCTAGGGTTGATGGTTTTCACTTAGAGGAGAGACTTTACATTCAAAAGAGGGGTTGAAACCCACAAGATCCAATCCCACACAATGCAAGATTGGATGCTAAATGAGTTTCAAGGGTTATGACAACAAGGCTACCCTCTTTTGTAAAGAATGTGCATAGAAGAATTAAGCTAGGAATGCATAGAAAGTGAGAAAGATTTGCTTATAAACTGAGATAGGAATATAGTATGAAGCTGTGGACCTGGAATTAGCAGTAAAATGTCGATACGGCGCTGTCCTGCAAATTTGAGCAAAAGTTGTCAGGACGATGGCGCCCGGTGCCACGGTCCTCCAAAAAATCCGCGAAACGAAGGGGGATCTGTTTGTCTCTGCACAAGGATTCCAGATCTTCAATTTCAGCCGCGTACCTGCAACCTACACACAGAAAAGTGAAGACAATTGGGGGGTTAGGGATTAGGGGTTTGCCTTTAGGTCAAACCCTGATTTTGGAATTAACCAAGAAATGAGCAATGCTGTAAATGTAAATGTCTGTAATGTAAAACAAGTACTAATACCTTGTTGTAAGGATGTTTGTATCCTTATGTGCGAAAGTATAGATGTTGTATGTTGTATGTTGTAGTAGTATGTTGTAAGTGATCTCCTCTTCAATGGTTGAATCCTTGTCTTGAATGCAACACTTAGCCTTGAATGGAGACTTGAAATGATCAATTGCTTGAAGGAATGCTTGAATGTTTGAATGCTTGAGTATAGTTTCCACGCTTGTACACATATCACCTTCCTTTTCAAAATGGGAGAGGAAAATGTAGTTTATATACTTGTCAATTAGGGCTGATAGACTGATTTTCCTGACCTTAGGCCGACCAGGAAAGATAATTTTTCAATTTGCAAACATAAAGACCCGAGTCCAAAAGAGACCGGGCCCAAAATAGGACCCAGGGACCAGGGCGCTGGGCGCCCTGGTCCTGAAGGACCAGGGCACTGGGCGCTCTGGTCCCACCTCCCGGGACAGCAGGGTGCAAAGGAGGTTCAGGCCAGGGTGCAAGAAAATGCAGTTTTCAGTGTCATAATCAGGTTTCGGGGTCTCCATTCAGGTTGCGTGTCGCGTCGCCATCGTGAAGACCGAAATGCAGTTGAAATTGCAAGTGTCACAATTTTAGGACGCTACACTAGGAAATCACAAATAATGATGAAGTCCTTGACACTTGGATGTAGGGTGAACAAGAGTTAACATCCTAGAAGGTCTATGGATTCCGGAGAGCCTTCTTAATACATAATAAAACCCCTTAAATTTCCCCTGTATCACAATGTAGCATAGGTTAAAATGTATGACATTAAATCACCACTAAGACATCCCTACAACTAGTCATAGAATAGATAAAACATTAGCCAAATCATTAAAAGTATGACCCTTACCAAACTATGGAAATTGAAGTTAAAAAAGAAAATAAGGTCACTCACACTTACTAGGGGAAAGAAGAACAAACCTTATCTCGCTCAACTATGAGCACCACATAACTTAAGAGATGTAACCCTAACTACATGCATCCACCCTAACAAAACCTCCTTGGGTATAAGAAATAATTACATTACTCATGAGATAACCTAACTGCAACTAAAAACTAGATACTTCTACTATAATGCAACATAGTGTAGCTAGATAAGTACTATCAAGTCATCGAGAAAGTAGTTGTACTAAAATAATGGGTAGAAAACAACAAGAAAAGAAAAAAATGACTACTATAATAAATATTGTCATTGTCAAGGAGTTTACAAATATCCCTCATATCTATCGCACTCTCACTTCTTTTCTCATACTTGCTAATGCTATTACTATTCTCTCCTCCTCTTGCTATAATCTATTCCCATAAACTCAACCTTCCACAAATAATTTAACCCTAGATTCTTGGTATTTTGCCTATAATTTATCTCTATACATAAAAATCATGGTTACACCTATCCTTGTTTTCACATAAGATAAACCCTATTCTAAATACAAAGAGTTTATATTTAAAGAACTATAGGTTGACTTAGATGGGACATTTTCCAAGGTGCCAATTGACATTACCTACATAGAGGACATTCAAAAATACATTCAAGTCTCAATTTCAGAAGTAGATCACATGAATTTTGAAGAAATCAGGTAGAGACTTGTACAACTAGGAACAATAAACATGTAGAGGAAGGAAATTGCCACCCTCAAGATGACAAATCTTAAGAGACAAATATAGCCTCACGCTACCTCACTTTACTAATGCTCTGGTCAGTTAGGGGATAAATAACATGAATAAAAAAACAACTAAACTAATATATTAAAATTATTGAATACTAAAATACACAATATAATAACGAAAGTCTAACTATAAAAAGTATATAAACAAAAAATAGATTATATCATAGATTCGGTTCGGTTTTGGGTCCATGACGCTAGCGCGCATGGGGATGTCTATGCACTGCGTTGTTGTCTATATTGATAGAGGCCTGAAAGCATACCAAAAGCATTCCAAAATCCTCTCTTAGAAATGCAAAACCTATTCACTACCTGCACACACTAAGATGGGGGAAAATGTTGGGGCTGTATAGGGGTTTGCCTTAGGAAAACCCCTGTTTTGGTATTTTCATTGCCACGAACAACTAGATTGATAGAATAGATAAAAAGATAAACATAATATAAACAAACCTTTCTTAATGGAAGAAAAATCCTATTATATATGATGGAATGATAAAATGATAGAGTAATAGAAACAAACTCCACTTAATGGACGAAAACCCCAATTGCTTGAGATATAAAATTAAATAGACTAAATGAAAATAGACAATAGATGCATTGGAATATTTGCTAGATATGATAATGTAACATTAAGAATATGTGAGATAAGAGAGATTAAAAATCACTTTAGCCAAACCCCTCTCTTGAGATAAGAGTGTGACAAAGATCAAGATGAGATCATTGCTGTGAGAGTTTTAAGAATGCAACAAAGAGTTCAAGATGATGAGAGACATACCAGATATTTCACAGATTTCTTTAGAGCACCAAGAGACCAAAAAGACCAGAATAAAAATAAATGAATAAGAGAATGAGCTTTTAAATCTAGAAATGAACGCAAGTGACTATTTTGGATGCACCCAAGCCAAGGGACACACGTCGTCGAAAGGATGGCACCTAATATGCCATTCTAGATTTGAGAATTATCGAGATGTTAGTGCACCACACAGATGTCTGCGCACCACACTTTTGTCCATCCAAATATAACCCTAATAAAGGTTTTAGGAATATTGGCAATGCTTTGTCTTTAGAGGCCATGATGTCAAAATGATAAAATCATGATCATGAACCTTGTCATTAATGCATTGGGCGCCATGCATAAGTGTCATAAATGCACAGGGTATAATTTATGAGACTATAATTTGTCCCCACTTTAGTGAATTGATTGACTCAAGAGATCAAATACGCTAAAGTAGTCCAGAAAGATAAATTCATTAATATCATGCAGAGAAATAAATGCAATTACTATTTAATAAAAAAGATATTGCAGAGGCTACAAAGGTCATCTAGGCACATACGAAACATGCCCCTAGTACTTGTCAAAAACTACAATGTTTAGTGTGACAATCTGATGTAGCCATAATTCGGTGGGTCCTCATAGAGAATAGACCAGATCATACAACAAGAGTAACACAACAAAAGCAACAACAACACATTGAAAAATTATAGAATCAGATTTTTGCACCTTCATATATTCATTATAGATCATCCATTAATCAACCAGTTACACGCAGGCTAACATGCCAGAATACAACTGGTAACCAACCGGTTACATGTAGACTAACAAGCTAGAATACAATCCATCCAGATCTCTGAGAGACCTCCAATTATATATCTCATAACTAGGAACTCCTAAACCTTTAACTTCCTCCTAAGGATCTCATATAACAAAATTCATACCCTCTGGAACATATCCGGGTCGACCACAGAAGATTACATTTACCAAGACAGGAAAATGAAACATGTAAATAGGTCAGCCCCAAAAATGAAAGGAAATTCCTCCAAAAAAGAACAACCAAGGAGTGCGGATCAACAAGAAGGTCTACCAAGGGCTCAGGATAATTGAGAAATACCCCAAATAGATCCACATGTCAAGAGATCACTTCGCACAAGAAACCAATAATTAGCCATTAAGGTCAAAAATTGCTCTGGGAACTAGAATAGTCAAATTGGAAGCGACGTCTCATCGATAAAGAACCCAAATAGATTGATAATCTAGAATTAAGCATAAGAACACTTCTAGAAACCAAAAATCTAATCCACAACGAAAAGTAACGAGCTACCGGAAGAACATAGAAACTAAAACATTGAACTTGAACAAAACAAAACTGAAAGGAAATATTTTTTCTTGATGCAAGTTTGCTCATTGATTGGGGATGCTCCTGCATTAGACACCCCAAGTAGAAAGAGATGTTCCATCGAAAAGAACTCAGGATATAAAATCCATGCTCATTTATGATCGAAACATCTTCTTCATATGCAAACCTCTTTCTTAGCTCCTCCGGAACCTCAACCGGATTCTCTGACTCTCAACTCTCTTTATTTATTTTTCCCTGCTTCAGACCTGCACACCGTCTTTGACTGATTCTCCCTTTCTTCTACAACTCTAATTTATTTTCACTACAAGACTTCATCAGGTTTGCCACCATAACCTTACTGCCATTTGGTTTCTTCTTACTATCAGACTTATCCACCAGACCCTTCTGCAATTCCATGCCACCCTTCGGTATAACCTCAACAACCACTTTCTCCTTACCACCACTCTTTTCAAGACTCAGATTCATCACTTCCTTCTCTTTCTCCTTCAAAGAAGCTAATGTGGACTTCTTCCCATCCTTCTCAATAGTGATCAGGTTTCTTCTATAGTCATAGATAGCTCCTCTATCAAACTGCCAAGGTATTCCTAATAAGACATGGCAAGCACTCATAGATAAAACATCACACAAGACCTAATCCCTAAAAGGTCCAATATTAACACTCACCAAACACTGCTCTTTTACTTCTAACTTTTTCTCATCTTGTAACCAACTTACCTTGTAAGGACAAGGGTTCTTAAGTCTCTTCAATCCAATCTTCACTACCATCTCCTCAGATACCTAATTATTTGTACTTCCACTATCTACAATAACCTTGCAACACTTACCACCTGATTTGCACATAGTCTAGAAAAGATTCCTTTTCTGAGTAGGTCTAGTATCTTCTTTACTCTACTCCATCATGACTCTTGTGAATATAAGGGATTCTCTTTTCTCTGACACCCATTCAATTCCGGTAACTCCAACTTCCCGATCCTCATTTTCCACACAACTTCTTGCCATTCCCTGCTTACATTCATAAAATATATGTCTGGTTTCTCTACACTAAAAACATATGCCTGAAAATTATCTGCTACTACTGCCACTCCCTTTCCTCTATGTTTTCTGATCTAGTTCTTTATTCCATGTAGGTTTTTATTCTTCTTCAACACTCTTCTTCTATGTACTTATCTGTCCCCTGAATCTCTCCTTACCTCTAGGTTTATTCTGCTGTCTTCTCCTCACCTTCTCCTCAACCTTCAAAAAATACTAGTAAGCTTCCTCAACTGTGGAAATCTTCAACATACTCATCTCATCCTGAATGTTAAATGCAAGTCCATTTATGTACCTCACCACCTTTTCTCTATCCATCTCTCTATGTCCAGATCTGATCATTACTTTATAGAAATCCTCAATATAATCTTTCACAGTCATGTTTCTCTGCTTCAAGTTCTGCAACTTCTTGAGAGGCTCCAACTCATAGTCTCCCATAATGAACTTAGCCTTACATCTCGCTACCATCTATCTCCATCGAGTGATCTTCATTTCACCATTATCTACTCTATCTCTTTGCAACTCTTTCTACCATAAGGCAACATGCCCTTTTGATTTAGTTTATGCCAACCTAACCCTCTGTGGGTCCTTAACATCCTCAAATTCAAAGTAGTCCTCCAACTCTTTGATCAAATCAATCAAATCCTCCAGATTCAACATCCTAGAAAAGTTTGAAATCTCCACTTTATGTATTTTATTTGCTTGTGCCACTGCTCTCAGAAATATTTCTTCTCTTCAGTCTTTCGGTTTTTCAACCTCTTCCACCTCAAGCTCTTCTCTAGTTTCTTCATATTCATCCTTAGACTCTGGATTCCTCCGCAAACCAACCAAGGCATTCCAGATCTCATTCCTCATCTTATTATTGAAATCCTCCATCATCTGCTCTACCCTTCGGGGGTTCATCCTTCTAGGTGTCATCTTCTCCTTTGCTTCAGCGAACTGCCTCAACTTGGTGATATGACTGCAGGTTTCAATTGCCTCACACTCGGTGATCTATTTAACACAGTTGTAGCCTACCTCCACTCGGCGATATTTTCACCCAAATGAATGCCTCAAGGTTCGCAACTAGCTCTTCCACCAACTGGTTCATAACGAGCTCTGATACCACTTGATGCAACCATAATCTAGTGGGTCATTAATGAGAACATACCAGATCATGCGACAAGAGTAACACAACAGAAGCAACAACACCACATTGAAAAATTAGAGAATTAGATTTCCGCACCATCATATATTCATCATAGATCATCTGGTAATCAACCGATTACATGTAAGCTAACAAGCCAGAATACGATTGGTTACCTTCAGGCTAACAAGCCAGAATAAAATCCATCCAGATCTCTGAGAGACCTCCAATTATCAATCCCATAACTAGGAAATCCTAAATCTTGAACTGCATCCTAAGGATCTCATATAATAATATTTATACCCTTTGGAACATCCAGGTCAGCCACAAAATATTACATTTACCAAGATAGGAAAATGAAACGTGTAAATAGGTCGGCCTCAAAAATGAAAGGAAATTCCTATAGAAAAGAACTAAGGAGCGTGGATCAACAAGAAGGTCGACCAAGGACTCATGATCATCAAGAAAGACCCCAAATAGATCCACACGCTAAGAGATCACTTCATACAAGAAGAAATCAACAATTAGCCATTAAGCTCAAAAACTACTCTGGGAACCAGAACAGTCAAACTGGAAGCAATGTCTCACCGGTAAAGAACCCAAATGGACTAAGAATATGAAATTAAGCATAAGAACACACAGGGAAATCAAAAATCTAATCCGCAACAAAAAAGCAACTGACTACCGGAATAGCACATAAACTAAAACACACTGAACTTGAACATAATGAAACTGAAAGGAAATATGTTTGGTTGATGTAAGATTGCTCATTGACCGGGGATTCGCTTGTATCACAATCCAAAGACTACAAATAGATCTAGAATCACTAGCACAAAAATGGAAGAAACTGCTTTGATGAGAAGAATTCTTAAGAAGCCTTAGTACGAGTCAAAATTAAAAAATCCGATAAAAATCGAGTATATGCCCCTGTTAGACACAATGTGCCACCGAGAGGGGGTGAATCAATGGTACTCAAATTATTTTCCCTTAAAATTCTAAGTATATGTACTAGTTAACATATTAAATCTAAGATAACCTACTAGTATGAAAAGGCTAGATTACTCAATGCAATCATACACAAGGAGACATCACATAATACAAGAATATACGAGGAAAACCTAGGATGGGAAAACCTCGGTGAGAAATGCTGCTGGAGTCTACTGTCTCAATCCAGCCTCATAATGAATTTATGATTACAATGTTTAGGGAACCAACCCAAGGAGCACCAACCCATGATTTAGGGCACCAACTGAAGGAGCTACAACCCCTATACCGAGCACCAACTTAGTGGTCTACTATGAGTATATTCAAATACAAAAGTAATAGTCTTGTTACAAATGAATTTTGTAACACTTCTGCAAATCTCTCTACTGGATCTTCTATCTAGTTCACTGCCAGTTCTCTGCTAACCCTTTCACTACTGCAACCTTACTCTCTGCTGCATCTACATTGGTTTAGTCTCTATTTCTTCTTTGCTGGTTCTCTCTCTGTCAGTTCTACTCTCTGTTGGTTCTGCACTCTACCAGTTCTCTTGACTCTCAGCTACTCTGCTACTCTCCACCGGTACTACACTCTTCCAGTTCTATGCCTTCCTTGCCTTCCTTCACTGCAGTCTTCTGCAACTCTTCTCTGTCGGTATGGTCACTATCAATTCTCTCTTTTGTCAGATCTAATGGCTGACTGGCAGTTGCCTCACTGATGCCAGTTGAACACTTCAACCCCATTCTTCCTCACACTCAGTCTCTTCTTCTTCTTCTTCTTCTTCTTGATGAGCACTTGACTAATTTCACTCCTTCAATAACAATACTCTCTCATCCAGCTGCAACCTTCATCGATTTTGGCTTCCATATTTATAAACTAGTTTTCCTGCCAAAAACCAGTTCAAACTCCAGGTGGTTAGGGTTTCCTCATCAACCTTGAGGAAAACCAAATCCAATTTGATCTGACCACATAGATTGATGAACTGTAACTCATCAATCAACAATGCTAGTGGCATGCCTTCTTGATCACACCTTCTATTTTTAGCAACCTGCATTTAATCTATCAGCAGATCTCTTGGTTGATCACCAAGAATGGATTTGCATTCTCCTTCCCCTACCTTGATCTATTCAATCAGTTTGTGCTGGAACTCGACTATCCATTTGACCTGAAGCCACAAATCTCTGCAACACATCCTGTAAATCTCACAGTTGACATAAATGTCAACCTGGCACCATCTACCTCATCGCCTAATACTTCATTGACCTGTGCATGCATGCTAATTCACCTCCATGTGGCTCTCATGTTGGTATGGATGGTATCACTGACCAACTTCATTACTGGCTTCATCTACTAGCTTTCTAACCCTGCCGGTTAAACCCTTAACCGGTCTGTCATCACCTTGCACTCAGCTTCTCTTCCGATGGAACACTCAACCAGTCAACACACTTGCTAACCTACCTTAAGAACATCCTTATCAGATGGAAGTCTTCTTCATCTACACTTTGATGCATTACTGGTGGACTTACATACTGGTAAACTCCTTGACAACACCATGTCATCAACCTTCAACTATTTCAATCTGAGGCATCTGCATGCCAATTGCTCTCTCTATCTATAGCCACCCAGCCTTGCCACCTTCATCATCAAACCGAACATCATTTCAACTAGTTTGTCAAGGTGACCAACCCATCACTCTTCATCTGTCCTAGCAACTCATCATACCTTCTCTGTTGGCCTAGTGCATAACCCTAATTTCATTCACTTGAGGCATATTTGTGATTCAAGATAGATCTGGTGTGGGCCTTTAAACACCCTCCTTCAACACTTATATCTTATCTCACAAAACTATGATGCACACTTTGCATAATAGGAGATAAGCTCCACTTACCAGTGGTAGTGGATCCTTGTCATCTGCATCCTACAATGCACTCATGTGGCTTCCCTATTTGTGCAACATATTTTCAAACGGGCACATGTGATTCGGTTGGGGAACACTCATTGTTAGTATTTGTTTCAATTGGTGACTGAATCTTTATCCAGTGGGAGTCCTGCTTTTCTACATCCACATAGTGTACTGGTGACATGTACATCCTTCTCCTCTAGTGTTGATGTGATTCTTGATAACATTCTACCTCTTCATCACAATCAATATCCAAGCATCTTGCTAATCCTACTTGTACACTAGGCATAAGCTTGCCAGTCAGCAACTAATCACTATCAACACAACACCTTACTAGTTGACATCCTTTCCTTATTGGTGACATACTATATCGATAACCTACAAGACTAGTTGACATCAATAACTACATATCAACTATATTCCCATACCGGTTGTTCTCCTATACCAGTTGACACACTCTATCGGTAACATGCAATGCTAGTTGACACACTCTACTGGTAAACTGCGATACTAGTTGACATTAATGACAAATCAATGCCAACAATCTCCCCCTTTGGCATTGATGTCAACACATGCAGTATCTGACATACTACATAATCTCTCTCCCCCTTTGTGTGATCCAACTCTCCCCCTTTGTGTGATCCAACTCTCCCCCTTTGTGTGATCCAACTCTCCCCCTTTGTGTAATCCAAGGAATCTCACACATGTAGTATGTGGTATACTACATAATTTTTCTCCCCCTTTGATAGCAATGTCAAAGGGCACTGTCAGAGTTTTGCTCCTCCATGTATCTACTGGGCACTAATAGAAGTCTTTCTTCCCTTTTTCTTTACTAGATGCATCTCCTCCTTTAACCTTCATACTTTGTTACATCTTCTCAAGTCACAACTCTTGAGATGGAGGGCTCAACCATCAACTAACACCAATTGAGCATACTAAACTGATACTAATTGTTCAAGCACTCAATTGCAGAGGGATGTGTCAGTGAATACTACTTACCTACCACTCAGACTACACCACCTCGCATTTGATCCAAAATTTCTTTAGGATCAACTGTGATTTTACTATGAATACAACCAACCAAATGAAAAGTAGATACACTTAATCATGAAATTCTCTTGCGTATTCTTATAAAAATTTCTATCATCTGTAGTTTAGGCAGTCAGTACCATCACAAGTTCAAGCATGTTGGCTTAGTATTAAAAACCCTTGAACTCTGCCTGAGTCATACATCTCAGGTCCTCAATGGCTGTTAGGTCCGATGCCGGGGCTCCAAACATCTCCATATTCTAGTTGAGTTGTGCAAATGTGATCATCTAATGATCTTTCAACTCCCTTATACCCACCACAACCTATGACATGGTCCTAGATGTACAAAATGCCATACAATATCATCATCATGCCATAAATTAAGCCGAATAGCCCACAAAGGATGCATCCAAACAAAAATAGCAACTGGGCCATCATATGTCATTCAAGTCTTCATCAACACCACCTGAGACATAAGCTCCTCATTCCATGCTACCGGGGATAGTGCAATGATCTCTAGCCTCATTGTCTTACATAACCTTGAAGTACCTGTTAGTAATCATATCGATAAAATCCTATATATACCGGTTTCCTGTACCGATCCATCATCACTACCATAGCACCTTCCTGTAACTCTTGACATTTTGTGTCACTTTGCATCTTATTCCAATTTGTTAATCTCCATCTATCATCACATGTAGTAGTGATCCAAATCTGATCTGTAGGTGTGTAGCCAAGGCCACCACTACACACACTTATCATCTCATTTTCTTCCTTCATACCGACAACAACTTGTTCTTCCATATGTCCTTCTTTACTGAGGGGATGAATGATAAGTTCAGTGTACTACTCCCCCTAAGGTATTGCATCTCCTTTAGGCCTTAGGAGATATCACTTGTGCATTGAATGCACAGTGTCGGTCCATCATCTTCCTCCTCCACACTTACTTGGTCACATTCTTCTTCCCATTTTCAGTCTTGGAAGAAGGTATTACCTTCTTCTATTGATGGGTCCTTGCACTACCAAATTCTGCATCATAATCGAAAGCAGTGCTATAGTAGCACACAACATCCATCCCAACCTCATGATTGTGGAATCTCTTAACATACTGGTTTGACCATCTTCTTCTGGTCATGTTGTTGTGACTGACAACCGCAACCAGTGAGCCTCTTGATCCTGCAAGGACATTTCTCCTTTGGTTTCATGCAGGTCTCTAACTTCCATATGCTCTATATCCATTTCTATATTGAGCATAGCTGCTATACCAATGTCCATATGACTACAAGATCTTCTTTTTGCATTCCAACTCTCTATGGCCAAATCTATTGCAGTTATAACAAATACTATTTCCATAACCAGGAGAGGAATTATGCATGTTTCTACTCCTTGAAACATTTTTCACATTTGCATGATATCTATGAGATCCTAGATTGTTCCTTTTGGATCCCTTTCTACATTCTTCTGCCCTATGACCATGACCATTACATGCAAAGTAATAACTAGAGAAGGAAGATTTATAACTTATAAATTTATTTTGCCATGCATGGGGAGACCTTACCGATTTAGTATCTCTATTTCTTCTTCTCTAGGGATGGATCCTAGATTGACCATGCTCTACAACACTTCCATCTGATCTCTTCTTTTCCCACACTTGTTTTGTTCTATGGGTGATAGCATTTCCTTGTCCTCTATCAGTAGGAGGTCTTCTTTACTATCTTCTCATGTTCCTTCTTCTCATGAAGCTGTCTTCTCCCATCTTCCCTTTTCCTTTGGGATCTACATTGTTCCTCCTTCTTGCAACACTAGTCTTCATTCTTGTCAACAAGTCTTCATTGGTTGTGGTTAGATCTACCTTCTTCGGAGGAGTATTCCAGACAGTGAAGGTTTGTCTCTTGTTTTCTCTATTTGAGGAGACAAACATAATTTCATTGTGGGGGACATTCTTGCTGTTGGAGCATTCACCGACACCACTTCCTAATCCTTTAGTGTCCTTGGCATGCTTTTTCATTTTCAACATCTTGTCCAAGGCATCACTGCTGCCATCAAACCGGATTCTCACCTTGAGATCATCCTGACACTTCTCAAGGTAATTTTGGAGAATCTTCATTTATCCAACTAGTTGCAGTTTTTATTTATCTTTTGTCTCTAGCTCAGTAGCTATATCACTGCACCAACACTCCTTGGTGCCTCCTTGTTGAGTCTTCAACTCTGAGATACATTTCTCAGATTCTTCAAGGCATTTGATCAACCTGTTCTCCTCCACAACAACAACATTCTTGAATAGCTTGTATTAATTTCTTACTCTATTGAGTTCTTCAAGTGCATTTAAAAGTTCTCCTTCAAGATCAACTTCAGCTTCCTCTTCTTCTTCACCTTCACTATCACTTCCAAACACATCTTGTTGGTAGGAGTGATTTGCATGATTAGTTTTTTATGTGTGCCTCTCATATTCTGATTCTTGAGCCATGAAGAGGTGGGTTCCTTCATCATCATTGGTGTGGTCGTTAGAAGATCTGCCTTCATCATCTGCATATACATGAGATGCATTTCTCATTCTATCTTCACAAGCTGGTTCTGCAGTAGTAGGCTCATTTCCATAGAGATTCTTTAGTATATCCCATAAGATTTTTGCTACTCTGCATCTGTCCACCTATGAGGAGATGCCATCTGATAACCCATAGAATATGGGATTCATTACTGCATCATTGCAACAATTTCTTCTTTCTGGCATCAAAATTGTTGGGAGGACTGACTTTACAAGGACAACCATTTATAACAGACATCCACACATCAAACCCTAGGGAGGACAAGTAGAATTCCATTCTGCAACTCCAAATGGAATATTTTGAACCATCAAATATTGAAGTAGGGATTGACACTAAACAAACCATTGTGTCCTTAAGATAGAATCTACCCCTGCTAGAGAAATCTTATCAACTAGGAACCTAGGGCTCTGATACCAATTGTTAGACACAATGTGCCACTAAGTGGGGCCTGAATCATTGGTACCCAAATTATTTTCTCTTAAACTCCTAAGTATATGTATCAGTTAACATATTAAAGCTAAGATAACCTATCGGTATGCTAAGGAGAGATTACTCAATGCAATCATACACAATGAGACATCACATAACACCATAATATACGAGGAAAACCCAAGATGGGAAAAACTTTGGTGAGAAATGTTGTTGGAGTCTACTGCCCCAATCCAACCTCACAATGAATCTTTGATTACAATTTTTAGGGCACCAACCTAAGGAGCACCAACCCTTGATTTAGGGCACCAACCCAAGGAGCACCAACCCAAGGAGCTACAACCCCTGCACCGAGCACCAACTCAATGGTCTACTATGGGTATATTCAAATACAAAAGTAATAGTATTGTTACAAATGAATTTTTTAAAACTTCTACAAATCTCTCTACTCGATCTTCTATCCAATTCACTACCAGTTCTCTGCTCACCCTCTCATTGCTGAAACCTTACTCTCTCTTACACCTACACCAGTTCAGTCTCTTTTTCCTCTTTGTCGGTTCTCTCTCTGTCGGTTCTACTCTCTAGTGGTTCTACACTCTCTCGGTTCTCTCGACTCTCATCTTCTCTGCTGCTCTCCACCAGTACTATACTCTGTTGGTTCTATGCCTTCCTTTCCTTCCTTCACTGCAATCTTCTGCAACTCTTCTTTGCTGGTATGGTCACTACTGGTTCTCTCTTCTGTCAAACCCAATGGCTGACTAGCGGTTGCCTCATTGATGGTGGTTGAACAGTTCAACCCTATTCTTCCTTACACTCAGTATCTTCTTCTTCTTGATGAGCATTTGATTGATATCACTCCTTCAACAACAATACTCTCTCATCCAGCCATAACCTTCATCGATTTTGGCTTTCATATTTATAAATTGGTTTTGCCACCAAAAACTACTCAATCAGTCTGTGCAGGAACTTGGCTGTCCATCTGACCTTGAGACGCAAACCCCTACAACACATCCCATGAATCTCGTAGTTGACATAAATTTTGACCTATCACCATCTACTTTACCTCTTGATACTTCACTGACTCAACATACCGACCTATGCATGCATGCCACTTCACCTCCACGTGGCTCCTGTGTTGGCATCCACCTCTCCTAGGTTATTTGTGTTAGTATGGATGGGATCACCAACCAAATCCATTACCGGGATCATCTACCAACTTACTAACCCTATCAGTTAAACCCTTAACCAGTCAGTCATCACCTTGCACTCAACTTCTCTTCTAGTGGAACACTCAACCAGTCAGTACACTTGCTAACCTACCTTAAGATCATCCTTACTAGATGGGAGTCTTTGGCATCTACACTTTGATGCATTATGGGTGGACTTACATACCGGTAAACTCCTTGATGACACCATGTCATCAACCTTCAATTGTTTCCATCTGAGGCATCTGCATCCCAGTTGCTCTCTCTATCTGCAACTGCTCAACCTTGCCTTCTTCATCATCAAACTAGACATCATTTCAACCGGTTTGTCAAGGTGACCAACCCATCACTCTTCATCTGTCCTAACAACTCATCATGCCTTCTCTATCGGTCCAATGCATAACCCTCATTTCATGCACTTGAGTCATCTTTGTGATTCACCGACAGATCCAATGTGAGCCTTCAAATACGTACCTTCAACACTTCTATCTTATCTCACATAACTATGATGCACACTT
The DNA here is from genome assembly GCF_030272615.1 of Cryptomeria japonica. Taxonomy (NCBI): domain Eukaryota; kingdom Viridiplantae; phylum Streptophyta; class Pinopsida; order Cupressales; family Cupressaceae; genus Cryptomeria; species Cryptomeria japonica. The sequence goes on along the minus strand of NC_081411.1, from coordinate 186,654,904 downwards.
TGCATAACAGGAGATAAGCTCTAGTTACTGATGGTAGTGGATCCTTGTCATCTACATCCTGTAATGCACTCATGTGGCTTCCCTATTTTTGTAGCAAAATTTCAAATAGACACATGTTATTCAGTTGGGGCACACCCATTGTCAGTCTTCTCTTCAATTGGTGATAGCATCTTTATCCGGTGGGAGTCCTGCTATTCTATATCCACATAGTGTATCGGTGACCTGTACATCCTTCTTCTCCAGTGTTGATATGATTCTTGATAACATTATGCCTCTTCATCACAATCAACATCTAAGCATCTTGCTCACCCTACTTGTACACCGGTCATAAGCTTGCCAGTTGGCAACTACTCACTATCAACACAACACCTTACCAGTTAACATCCTTTCCTTACCGGTGATAGACTATACTGATAACCTACAAGACTAGTTGACATCAATGACTGCATATCAACTATATTCACATACTGGTTGTTCTCTTATATCAGTTGAAACACTCTACCGGTAACCTACAATACTAGTTGACATCAGTGACAACTCAATGGCAACAACCCCTCATGTTTTTCTCTCAATAAGGTGGGGAAAACAAGAAGGAAGAGAAGCTAAGACTGTGAGAAAAGAAATTTTTTAAAATTATGGGAAAAAATGTGGCTATATGCTTGATGAGTGGGTCTGTAGAAGGGTCATTATATTCATCATGAGCATTTTCATTGGGATTTGTATAGAGCTATAGTTAAAATGCCTCATACATGAGAGTTGAGGGTGACCAAGATCAAGGAGCTATGCACTGCCATGGAGCAAGGTAAGGAGCCAGACCATATATGGCTTGAAACATACCATTTAGCTAATTTTTCTTTGATTTTATAGTTGATATAAGATATGGAGCAACATAGGTGTCCTGATGTTGTGCTCGTGTCTAGGATCTATGTGTTCATCCAAGGACGAACACTATGATGGCATCCTAAAATTGTATTGGAATCCAAAGAATGCGTTGACATCCTAGGATGTCCATGTGATGACATCCAAAAGGTGCGCTAGATTCCAATAAAAAACAAAATGTTTTAGTGTAAAAAAATTGATTATGTTTTACTTGCCTAGAGCTAGAATTGATGCAAATTGTGCTTGTTGATGCAGCGATTGCCTAAGGTTTGGGAGCACACATCAGGTCATCTATTGTCGATATTGCAAGATCAAGAAGATGAAATAGTGGTGGTAGAGTGGGCACAACTATGGTGGGTGAGACTCTGGTGGGTTTACTGCATGCCAAAGTTTCGATTCCACATGTGAATGTTGTGAGTGCTGATGGAGAGATGGGACATTGAAATGATGTTCCACCTACCCACTGGCAAGATGATCATCACTTTTCTTGATGTCTATCAGATCATGAAGCTACCCATCCAAGGCCAATGAGTTTCCCTTGTAGTGGCCTTTACACGTGAGTTGGATGGGTACCAACCATGGGCATTGGGCTAGTCTATAGATGGGACTGACGACATCTACCTACGAGTGCTTATGCAAGGATGAGTAGCCATTCCTTTCATTTTTTGTATTATGATTTCCATGGTGGCCTTGAGAGTGATGATATATGGATGTGGATCTAAGCTCACTGTAGGTTTCATACTACTTATCAAAGAGATGGAGTAGCATGGCATTGTGTGCATGTGGGGATAGAGCATGCTCACTCACTTATACCATGATCTAAGAAAGTATGTGTAACACAAGTTCCAAAGCCTGACCATGTGCACAATACTATAGGTCTAGATGTTTGAGCACATCACGTGCACTAGGCCCATTGGATTTCCCTATGTGATGCCTTTGGACAAGCTCTGGGCACACGCCTATCTATTGCAGCGAGGGAACTGGTAGACATGAGATCTATTATATTGGAGAGTGATTCTTGATCACCTTAGGTTAGGCGATGTTGTATGGAAACCATATTGTAACATGGAAATCCTAGTGACAAATTAGAGCCAACTCCTGCACATGCAGTGGGACAGATTTCTCCTCAATCGGTAGGATCATATTGTCCTCCCCTATTGGAGTTGATACATGCGCTAGTTAGGATAGGTTCAGATCCTGCTACCCATTATGTTGAAATACACTTGGTTGGTGAGGAGCATAGTGGGACCTCATGCTCTTTCTTAGCTGACAATTGGAGATGTGCGAGATAACCTAGAGGGGAGCGATGATGATGATACCCTGTATAGCTAAATATAGATGACATCGGGCTCATAGAGGACTTCACTGATTAGTGGAGTATAGAGGGTCTGTGCTCAATATTACCTCAAGGTGCTCCAAAGAGTGATGTTGGGGCTCTTGGTGGAGATGGGGATGAGCCAAAGGAGTAGTAGTAGGAGAAGTTGTAGTAGGAGAGGCCTAGGCGGAGGTATCATACAATGAGCTTGAGCCTAGTGAGGTCCCGTACATGACCACAACCTCCCTCACTACCGACTTCACCTGCAACTCCAAATAGGAGGGTACCATTGCCAGTAACTACAATCAAGGTGAGAGAGGTGATCATAGCATCTCCACAAGATCTTTATTGGTAGAGGGGTGATCTAGGTATACTTGTGATTTCATTTTGTTTGTGATATAGATGTAGAGATGTACTTTGGATAGATATGGTGCAAATTTCTTATGATGTAGATACTGATATGTATATTTTATTTTTGGGTTGTAGAGAGTGTTGTTGAGTGGCGGGGAGTTATCCACTAGGCACTTGTTGAGATTGTCCCCATAGTAGACATTCGGGGGTCCGTCCTGGATGCATAATGGTCCCGCTAGTCAGTCAGGAGACATGTAGATCTCTTGGAGCCTATAGAAGAACTACAAACAATATATAAGGAGGGTAGGGTAGAGCTAGTGCAAAGCATTGTGTAGCTGGCCACCATGATGGGATGGAGGGACCAGGCCCTACTGAGGTTTGAACTGTTCTCATGGAGCAAGACCAAGCTATTATGAGTGTAAAGAGTGCTGAGAGAGGATGTGACACCCTAAAGACCTGGGTTAATGAGCTCCAGAGATAGGTCGACATCACCTAGTAGGGTGTAGCTGGTGACCTTGGTCACCTTCAAGTGCGCTAGTTAATGTTGGACCTAGATACATCTAGGTGATGAGAGGATTCCTCGAGGGAAGATTTGATGATGTAGAGGGAGATCTTGACCAAGCTTTATAGAGAGATGATAGGTTTCTGATCATGGAGCACTACAACTACTAGATCACATTCCACCTTAGTTTGCTAGCCATTGCACTAAGATCGGGATCCTCTAGCGTAGGACTCATGACCTTGTAGGGTCTTAAGCATACATTTTTTTGAGATTGTAGAGATTCATCTTTTTGATAGTGATTTACAACATTCTTTTAATATATACATGTACAAATATAGTTTTATAGATACATATATGGTCATCACATTATTTTTGTAGTGATGCAATACATGTACATTGAGACTTGACATCGATCTATATCTACACACACACACACACATATACACATACACACATACACACATACACTCGATATAACTATGTTTTGTGCCTTTATGGATGTATGCTCCTTTATTTAATGTTAATTGTATATACATATATGCTCGTGTGATGTATGATTGGATTAGATTCTTATCTTGATTTAATGTACACATATTTGATACATGTTTGATTAAATGCAATAATGATTTAATGTGACACATAGATGTAGATGAAAAAGGATTTATATGCATGTCACATTCTTTATGAGGGAAACGTACACACACATAAACACTTCATAACGCAAATGTAAAGAATCATGTTGATGAAGAAATGTCACAACAAGATGACCATTTTCTCATGACACATAGGACTTCTAAGCATAATATCAATGTAGATGGATGGAATTCATAGGCTCCTTGAGTGGTATGCCATCCATCATGGATATATTATAAGCACCAAAACCAAACACCAAAGTAACTATATAAGGACCTAATCAATTAGGGCTAAAACTTCACTTTTTGGTTAGGTGGTGCATTTACATTTCTCTGATTCTCATGAAGAACTAGGTCACCTACCTTAAAGGTTCTTAGGATGGATATTCTGATTATATTTTTTTGACAAAGACCTCTGATAAGCCTAAAGATGTTGGAGGGCCTTTAAGAAACGCTCATCGAACAATTCAAGTTGATTAAGGCGAAGAGTACGATAAGAATCATCACCAATAAGCCCTTTAAGGGAAACTCGTAATGAGGGTATTTTCAACTCGAGGATATTAATTGCATTTGCACCATACACAAAGTTGTAAGGTGTTGTTACCATAGTCATACAAAAACTCGTGCAATAAGCCCATAATGTATATAATAACCGAGTATGCCAATATTTTCTATCCTTTTTAATGGTTTTGCATAAGATCTATTTAATAGTTTTGTTAGATTCTTTCGCTTGACCATTAGATTGAGGATAATATGGTGTAGAGAGTCTATGCTGTATATAAAATTTATCAAGGAGATTCTTCACCTACTTGCTCTTAAATGATGTACCATTATTAGACACAAGGGTGCAAGGAAATCCAAAATGATAAATAATATTATCCATTAGAAAGCCACAAATTTCTTCAGTCGTAGTGGATCTTAGTGGTATAGCTTTGATCCACTTCATGAAATAATCTGTAGTAGTTATGACCTTTAGAAGAAGGGGGAGATATGTTACCAATGATATCGAGTCCCCAAGTTTGAAACAACCACAGAGAAGCTTGAGCTCATAGATCCTGTGTAGGAGCTCAAATCAGATTTCCATGTTGCTGATATTGAGGGCACTTCTAGACAAAAGTGAAGGAATCCTATTCCATCGTTTGCCAGTAATACCCCATATGAATTAATTTATGAACTAAATATTTACCTCCAAAATGACCAACTCTCGATCTTGAGTGGGCTTCTTGGAGGGAAATAGGTATTTTAGCCTTGGTAAGACAAAAAAGGAGAAGACCATTATAAGACCTACGATAAGGAACATTAGACAATAAGATGCATCGTGGAACCAATTTTCAGATATGAACACATGTAGTTTTAATAGAATCATCAAGAAAAATTCCATTCTTAAGATAGTTTTGTATATGAAAAAACCATTCTTTTGAGTTCATGTGAGCACACATGAAACTATCAGAATCAGGTTGACTAGAGACAAAAGAAGAGTGGAGAACAAACACCATAAAATGGTACTCATCTTAACCATAGTTTGGGCTTGCAAGGGAAGCAACACATGCTATTGCATCCACATGATGATTTTCTCTCTGAGATATGTTATCAATGGCATAAGAAGCAAAATGTTGAAGAAGAGTCATGACTAAATCTATATACTAGGATAGATTAGACTGTTTGGCTCTGTATGCTCCTGTTATTTGATTCACAATAGGCTCAAAGTCTCCATGAATGAAAATATACTTTATTTTGACTACAATCAAAACACGCAAGACAACAGTAAGGGATTCATATTCAGTGATATTATTGGTGTAATGAAAGTCTAATTGAAAGGAGAGAGGTTCTAGCTTTGCTTCAGGTGAAATCAATACCACACCTACTCGTGAACTAGTTTGACATCTCAATCCATCGAAGTGCATATCCCATATGGACTCATGAGTAATTACTAAAATTTCTTCATCTAGGAAAATATTTAGAGTAGGAAATGATTTAAGAGAAGAGGCTTCGACCAACTGGTCAACAATAGCCTGCCATGTTTGATTAATTCCTACGTTACAAATTTCAGGTCAAATTCAAAAAGTAACATTACCCATTTAGCTAATCTTATGAAAAGATCAACCTTAAAGAAAAGATGTTTAAGAAGATTTCTCTTAACAATCACTTGGGTTTCTACACAAAGGAGATAATGTATTAAATTTTATGTCACAAAAACTAGAGATAAGCATTGTCTTTCCATTGCAGAATATTGAGTTTCATATTCTACGAGAACACAGTTGATGTAGCACACTGCTCTTTCTCTACCATCATCATCATATTGAGCTAGTGAAGCAACTAGAGCAGTAGATGATACATAGATATATAGTAAAAAAAGTTCTATCTGACACAACTAGCATCAGGATAGGTGGATTAGCCAAATATTCTTTAATAGAATCAAAGGATTTTTGATGATATTGACCCCATTTAAATTTTACACCTTTCTTCAACAAACCCATGAATGGAGGGTATAATCAGCCAACTGAGCCGAATGGCCTAGATATTCCCCTACAAACTACAAAGTTGAGAGATATTTTTGGGTGGAGGCATGTTAACGATTGCGTCAATTTTTTTGGTATCTATTTTAATTCTTAGGCAAGAGACAATAAAGCCTAGAAGTTTTCCAACATATAGCCCAAAAACACATTTAAGGGGGTTAAGTCTCATTTTATATAAGTGAAGCCTTTCAAAGACTTGTCGAAGATTTTTAGCATGACCCTGGTGAGTCACTAATTTTGCTAGAATATCATCAACCTAATCTTCTAGAATCTTATGAATAAAATCGTGAAAGATAAGGATCATCACTCATTGATAGGCTGCTCCTACATTTTTCAACCCAAATAACATGACCACATAGCAAAAGGTACCCTAAGGGGTTGTAAAAGCTATCTTATATTGATCTTCAAGTTTTATACATATTTGATTATAGCTCAAAAAACCATCCATGAAGGACAGTAAATAATGGCTTGAGGTTGAATCGACGATTATATCAATATTCGAGAGTGCAAAGTCATCTTTAAGAGAAGCCTTATTAAAATCCCAAAAATCAATGCATATTCAGATTCATCAATAGGAAATTTCCTATAGGAACAACATTCAATATCCAAGGAGAATATTCAATAGGACAGATAAAGATAGCCTTTAGAAGCTTCTCCATCTCTGTCTTGACTAGTAAATCCACCTTGGGATTCCTCTTCCGAATTTTTTGCTTTACAACCTTGGCATCATAACTTAAATCAATATTGTGAATCACCACATATTCATCAATCCTTGGCATGTGGTGTAGGAGAACCCTTCCAAGCTCTTCCTCCTTCTTTGTTTTTTTGGTGTTATGCTTCTTTGAAGCCATTGTATATGAATAAGAGCCATGAGCTCATTTGTTCTAGACTAGGTCCTAGTTTAAGGTCCTTAGTGTTTTGTTGTGATTTATTGTGCAGGAGAGGTTGAGTGTGAATTGGATGTGTGTTAGGCCTTATTGGAATTTTACTATCCTTAGGATAGCCCAAAATAGGCTTAGGAGTCATGAAAAGCAACAATGGCAAAGTTGCTTAAAAGATGCAAAAGTTGCATGACAACTTTTAAAAGTTGTCAAGCAACTTTTCCACCCAAATGGTCAAAGACCCTTGTTGAGTGTGGAGAGCCCTAATTTTGGCACATCAACCAAGGTATGGGTAGTATAAGTATTTCCAAACCCTAAGTTAATGGGTTGGATGTCAGACATTGTACGACCCAAGCAAAGTGACATGACTGTGACTATTTGTTGGTTACCAGTCACTTTGAATGAAGCTACCAAGAAAGTTAATGGATTGATTTGTGTGAAAAACTATGTGGATGTCTTATATGGTGTAAATACTTTCATTGTGAGCAATTAGATTAGGTTTTTATTTGCAGATTGAGTGTGTCTATAAAAAGTTTGTAAATTGCTTTCTTATTGTCCAGTTTTGGACAGGATTGTGTAAATGGCTACATAACTCCATTCCCCATAGTGGAACCACCATGAAACCATGGGGAATGAGAGTGAAGACCTTGTAACATAGTTCAATGCAAGCAGGGCCCTTGGAAATGCAAGGAAGCCATTTGAAGGCCCATTCCTAGGCGAGACTGGACAGTGCCCGGTTAGGAATGGTTGTTGGTGTCGAGGTCTGAGAGAGCAAGTTTGGTCAAAGAAGAAGACACCCTTTGGAGGAGTTGAAGAAGGGTGCATGAAGCACCATTGGTGTGAAGGAGAAGCTTCCACCAATCCAGACAAGGTGGAAAAAGCAACAAACCTACACTGTGACCCTGGCAGTCCTAAAAACCCTCACAAAACCCTTAAAAACCCCAAAATTTGCCCAAGGCACTGTACAACCACTTGGAGGCCCAAAACTAGAGAAATACTTGAGCCCTGGCCAAATGAATGGTAGTCCATTTTAGGAGTTTGGGTTTTTTGTGCATCGTTTGTGAGAGGGAGCCCTAAAGGACTAGGTAGGAGGCCTAATTGGTCAAAATCCTTGTAGCCCTATTTTGTAAGCAAAAACACAAAATAGTGAAATCGGTAAGGGGTTGGAATATTGAAACCTCTTGGGGGAACATGTATGGGTGGAAAAACCATGAAGAAGACTTGACCTATCCTTGCTAAGACCTTGGAAGGTGTGGAACAAGCCTAGCCCTTATTAGCCATAGTAAGGGGTTTTGAGTCTCATGAGTAGGTAAGACCTTAGGAGCAGCATTGTAACTCATTGGTGGGTGGATTGGGAAAGGTCAAGAGATTCCTCAAAGAAAGGGAAGTCCTAGAGACCCTAGGGTGTGGAGAGAACACCGGGTGATCCCAGGGAAGGATCCAAGAGCATAGACTAGGCTAGTCTATCCCAAACCCCAACCCATCAGATTGGTACCAGAGCAAGTTAAAGATTTGTTGGACTATGTATGTCTCTATATACTGGTGACTCAGTAGGGGAGAGCACAATGGTCACTAATGCAAAGCTGGCTAGAGAGGTAGAAGAGCAGAAGGAGAAGAATAGACTCCTTGAAGAATCTATGAGTGATATAAGGGACAAGCTACAGGAAGTGGTGGATCAGAGGACACATGAACCTTGGGGTGAAGACACAAAAGAAAAAGGCAAGAAGACCATTGACATAGATGATATTATACCTGAACCAGATCCCTTGTTTAATGAAGAGCCATTTGTAAAAGATATTAAGGCTTTGAACACCAAAGCTTTTGAAGGATTGCCACATTTCAGTGGAAGGATGGACATAAACATTGTCATGGAATGGATTGAGGGTATGGAAAACCACTTTGAGTGTGAGGGAGTGACAGAGGCTCAAAAGGTTAAGGTTGCCAAATCAAGATTAAGGGGAGCAACTTTAACATGGTGGAAGTATCTGCAGGAAGAGAGGTTTAGCATGGGGAAGCTACCTATTGCCAATTGGAAGGCCATGGTGAGCAAGATCAAGGAGAACTACTTACCAAAGGATTATGAAGTCCATCTTCATAAGAAGAGATAGGGTTTGAAGCAAAAAGACCTTGATGTGACCTCCTACACCGAAGAATTTCAAAAAATTTGTCTTAGATCTAAAGTCCAAGAAGATGAATCTATTAAGGTGGCTAGGTATCTAAGCGGCCTAAAGTGGAACATTCAAGAGGAGATAAGCCTATGGACTCCTACTACTATTCAAAAATGTCATCCACTTGTTGTTAAGGTGGAAGAGAGGAACAAAAGGAAAGGAGACTCTAATAACAGGGGTAGAGGCAGACGTAGAGAGCAAATGAATCACCGAGGTGGCTATCAAAGCAAGTCAAATGAGCAGAGGAGCCAAGGAGAAGCCAAGTTAATTGAGCAAGGCAGTGACACCAATCTTAGAGGGGGCCATTCTAGAGGAAGAAGTACACAAGGTGGTCCAAGTAGGGGTAGAGGTACCGGCAGAGGTAGCACCTACTTTGCAACTATGAAGTGTTACAATTGTGGTCAATTGGGACACCCGACATATAGATGCCCTGACAAGCCTACCTCATCAAACAGTGGAAGGAGGGTTGCTTATGCACATGAAGACTCTTCAAGCAGTAAGACACCTGAGGTGGAGCATATTGAATTAGAGATTGGAGAAAATATGATGTTCAATAGGGTCTTGATAAGACAGCCAGTCAAGAGTGAACCTAAGCATAGGAGAGCATTGTTTAGGCTGAGATGCAAGATCCTTGGTAAAGTTTGCAAGGTGATAGTTGATTCAGGGTCAACTGATAACATAATATCAGAAGAGGCAGTTAGGAAGTTGAGGCTCACAAGGATACCCCACACTAACCCATACAAGGTGACATGGTTGAATCATGAGCAGAGTGTGCTAGTCAATGAACAAACTTGGGTAGAGTTCTCTATTGGAGGATACAAGGATAAGATCCTTTGTGATGTGTTGCCTACGGATGCTTGTCATCTGCTGCTAGGAAGACCCTAGCAATTTGATAGGAAGGTGATCTATGATGTAGAGGAGAACTCCATATCATTCAAGAAAGATAGCAAGACCTTTAAGATTCAGTCTTTGATAGAGAATGAAGAGGGCACTTCAAGATCACCTAGTGTCTTAATGGCTACTGGTAAAGAGTTCTTAAACTTACTACATGAGGAGGAGATAGTGAAGTGTGCCATATTTGTGAAACCAAAGGAGGAAGTAGACAAGTTGCAGGTAGAAGTACCCAAGGAGGTGAAGCAAATGTTGCAAGAATATAAGGACATAGTGAGTGATGGAGCACCTGCAACACTCCCACCAAGAAGGTCTATAAGCCATTAAATAGACTTTGTTCCCAGAGCATCCCTACCTAACAAAGATGCATATAAGCTCACACCTGATCAAAACAAGGAGGTAGCAAGGCAAGTACAAGAGTTATTGGAACAAGGACTGATTAAGAAGAGCATCAGCCCATGTGCAGTCCCAGTAGTGCTAGCATCAAAGAAGGGATGCAAGTGGAGACTTTTCACTGATTCAAGGGCAATCAATTGGATCACCATAAGGTATAGGTTTCCTATTCCTAGAATAGAGGATTTGATGGACTATCTAGGAGGTGCTATGTATTTTACCAAGTTGGACCTTAAAAGTGGTTATCACCAGATTAGAATCAAGGAGGGTGATGAGTAGAAGACTACTTTCAAGACCACAGAAGGATTTTATGAATGGCTTGTGATGCCATTTGGACTCACCAATACCCCAAGCACCTTCATGAGGTTGATGAATGAGGTGTTAAAAGACTTCACATGCTGATTTGTGGTGGTCTACCTAGATGATATTCTCATCTATAGAAGAACCAAAGAGGAGCACCTTGAGCATTTGAGGTTAGTCTTAGAGAGGTTGCATGGGAGAAGTTATCCATCAACCTAGAGAAGTGTGACTACTTGAAGCAAGAGTTGGTCTACTTAGGATTTGTGGTGTCTAAGGGAACCTTGAAGATGGATCCAAGCAAAGTGGAGGCAATCTTGAATTGGCCTGCACCTAGAACAGGGACTGAGGTAAGGAGTTTCCATGGATTAGCTCAATTCTATAGGAAATTTGTGAGGAACTTCAGTGGCATATGTGCACAAGTCCTTGACACCATTAAAGGAGGCCTTAAAACTAAGTTTAAATGGACTGAGCAGGCTGACAAAGCATTTCAATTGTTGAAGCAAGAAGTAGCCACAAGACCTATCCTTCTCCTACCTACTTTTGACAAGCTATTCACATTGGAGTGTGATGCAAGTGGAATTGCAGTAGGTGGTGTATTGAGTCAAGAGGGAAGACCTGTGGCATTGTTTAGTGAGAAGCTTAATGAAGCAAAGAAGAAGTACTCAGCCTATGACCTAGAGTTGTATGCATTAGTGCAGTCTTTGAAGAAATGGAGGCATTACCTACTCCCAAAAGAAGTTGTGGTGTTCACAAACAACCAGGCATTGAGTTACATTAAAACTCAAGAGAAGCTTAGCAATAGGCATTTGAAATGGATGGAATACCTCCAATCCTTCACCTTCACCATCAAGCATAAGAAGGGGCAACTTAACAAGGTGGCAGATGCTTTAAGTAGGAAGTTGTTGATAGTTCACGAGTTACAATTGCAGAGCATAGGAATAGAAGGTTTCAAGGACCTCTATGAAGGAGATGAAGACTTCTCATCAGCTTACAAGGTTTGCAAAGAGTTTGAGAACCATTTCCATGGTGAGTATGCAGATTACACTCTCCAAAATGGTCTCTTGTTCAAAGGTAATCGATTGTGTGTACCAAGAGGATCCATGAGGGAAAACTTCATCCAAGAGAAACACAATGGCAGTTTAAGTGGACACTTTGGAGTCAACAAAACCTTGGATTTAGTACAGAGGTACTACTATTGGCCAAAGTTGCCAAGAGATGTGAAGAGGTATATGGAGCAATGTGGTGTATGCCAAAGAGCAAAGGGAGGATCAAGCAATGTTGGTCTCTATCAACCATTGCCGGTTCCAAATAGACCTTGGGAATGTATAAGCATGGACTTTGTAGTAGGGCTTCCCAAGACAAAGATAGGTATGGATAGCATCTATGTGGTAGTAGATAGATTTTCCAAGATGAGCCATTTCATTCCATGTAGGACTACACATGATGCAAGCTATGTTGCACATCTCTTCTTTAAGGAGATTGTTAGAATTCATGGACTCCCTTTAAGAATTGTTTCAAACAGAGACAACAAGTTCATGGGCCATTTTTGGCAAACATTATGGAGGAGACTAGGAATTAACTTGTCATTTAGCTCAGCTTACCATCCAAAAACTGATGGTCAGACTGAAGTCATCAATAGGTTGTTAGGTAACTTGTTGAGGTGTTTAACTAAGGAGTATGGCCAAACATGGGAACTAATCATTTCTCAAGAAGAGTATGCGTATAATGACAATGTGAATAGGACCACTGGTAGAAGTCCTTTTGTGGTTGTCTATGGCAGACATCCAAGAGGAGTATGTGAGTTAAGAGACCTTGGTAGTTTGGAAATGAAGAGTAGGAAAGAAGAGGACTTCACTCAAACCATCAAGGAAGTTCAAGAGCAAGTTAAGAAGGCCATCCTTGAATCCACTCAAAAACTGAAGGCAAAGATGGATGAGAAAAGGAGAGAGGTTCAGTTCAAGGTGGGTGACTATGTGATGGTCCATTTGAGCAAAGCTAGGATGCAAAGTGGTTAGCCTACCAAATTGCACATGAGGAGGGTAGGACCTTGTAGAATCCTATCAAAATATGGTAAGAATGCCTACAAGGTTGACCTACCTTCAGATTTGGCTATATCACCAGTCTTTAATGTAGCTGACCTGATCATGTACAAGGGTGAGATAGAAGGGCAGACTAAGAACCAAGCCAAGGTACTGCATGACCTAGATGTTAATGTCTTACCACAAGTGAAGAAGCCTATAGAAGAGGAGATCTTGGAATCTAGAGTAAAGAAGTCCACTAGACACCAGGTCTACATGGGACACTTGGTGAAGTGGGCAGAACAAGCTGAGTCAGAAGCTACTTGGGTGGAGGAGAGCAAGTTCAAGACACTTGGAATAGACCTGGCTCTCATCTCTTCTTCTATTTCTTAGTTGTGTGCAAAGGGGGAGTATGGTGCAGGAACACCCTTCCAAGCTCTTCCTCCTTCTTTGTTTTGTTGGTGTTATGCTTCTTTGAAGCCATTGTATATGAATAAGAGCCATGAGCTCATTTATTCTAGACTAGGTCCTAGTTTTAGGTCCTTAGTGTTTTGTTGTGATTTCTTGTGCAGGAGAGGTTGAGTGTGCCTTGGATGTGTGTTAGGCCTTATTGGCATGTTACTATCCTTAGGATAGCCCAAAATAGGCTTAGGAGTCATGAAAAGCAACAATGGCAAAGTTGCTTAAAAGATGCAAAAGTTGCATGACAACTTTTAAAAGTTGTCAAGCAACTTTTCCACCCAAATGGTCAAAGACCCTTGTTGAGTGTGGAGAGCCCTAATTTTGACACACCAATTGAGGTATGGGTAGTATAAGTATTTCCAAACCCTAAGTTAATGGGTTGGATGTCAAACATTGTATGACCCAAGCAAAGTGACTTGACTGTGACTGTTTGTTGGTTACCAGTCTGTTTGAATGAAGCAACCAAGCAAGTTAATGGATTGATTTACGTGCAAAACTATGTGGATGCCTTCTATGGTGTAAATACTTTCATTGTGAGCAATTATATTAGGTTTTTATTTGTAGATTGAGTGTGTCTGTAATGAGTTTGTAAATTGCTTTCTTACTATCCAGTTTTGGACAAGATTGTGTAAATGGTTGCATAACTCCATTCCCCATTATGGAACCACCATGAAACCATGGGAAATGAGAGTGCAGACCTTGTACCATAGTTAAATGAAAGCAAGGCCCTTGGAAATGCAAGGAAGCCATTTGAAGGCCCATTCCTAGGCAAGACTGGACGGTGTCGTGTTAGGAATGGTTGTTGGTGCAGAGGTCTGAGAGAGCAAGGTTGGTTAGAGAAGAAGACACCCTTTGGAGGAGTTGAAGAGGGTGAGTGAAGCACCATTTGTGTAAAGGAGAAGCTTCCACCAATCTAGACCAGGTGGCAAAAGCAACAAACCTACACTGTGACCTTGGTAGTCCTAAAAACCCTCATAAAACCCTTAAAAACCCCAACATTCGCCCAAGGCACTGTACGGCCACTTGGAGGCCCAAAAATAGAGAAATAATTGAGCCCTAGCAAAATGAATGGTAGTCCATTTTGGGAGTTTGGGTTTTTTGTGCATCGTTTGTGAGAGGGAGCCCTAAAGGATCGGGTAGGAGGCCTAATTGGTCAAAATCCTTGTAGCCCTATTTTGTAAGCAAAAACACAAAATAGTGAAATCGGTAAGGGGTTGGAATCTTGAAACCTCTTGGGGGAACATGTATGGGTGGAAAAACCATGAAGAAGACCTGACCTATCCTTGCTAAGACCTTGGAAGGTGTGGAACAAGCCTAGCCCTTATTAGCCATAGTAAGGGGTTTTGAGTCTCATGAGTAGGTGAGACCTTAGGAGCAACATTGCAACTCATTGGTGGGTGGATTGGGCAAGGTCAGGGGATTCCTCAAAGCAAGGGAATTCCTAGAGACCCTAGGGTGTGGAGAGAACATCGGGTGATCCCAGGGAAGGATCTAAGAGCATAGACTAGGCTAGTCTATCCCAAACCCCAACCCATCAACATGTCCTCATATGACCAAGAAAAAACATCAGGATACTGATGTAAGAGATCCAAATGTACCTTAGATTCCTCAAGAGATAAACATTGACCGATTTTGATAATCTTGCTAAAATCCTTAGATTCCTCAGAAGATAGATATTTCTTGATTTTGATAATCTTGCTAGAATCCTTAGTATCCATGATAACATCAATAATGTCTCCTTTAAGGAGTGCATTATGATCTTTAGGATGAGATAAAGGTACATTTTCCTCATCATGAGATAAAGGATTCTTTTCATCAACATTCATAATGGACTCCCCAAAATATGCTTGATCATTTAAATCATATGGGAATCATCACTTATGATGATAAGGAGGTAGATTTGAATACACACCCAAGAATTCCTTCAAAGATTCTTCAAAAGGGAAGGGCCCAATCTTCATCGGGTGATGTAGCAGTATCAAGATATTTAGGATGTACAAGGTTAAGAAGGAGAATATTTTCATAAATCATATTAACATTTAACCATGGTTTTTATTTACAAGGTGTAGGTTGATATACAAGCTCAGTGTTCTGATGGCAGGGTTTAGGTTCTAAAGGAATCTAAATACCTTGTCCATTAGGTCCACAACCTCAACCATTGTAACTAAGATTTGAGACAAGATTATAACGTGGACCATAGATTCCATGAAGCTCTCTAGAGGTTGAGGGTTTGGTGTAGAATAAATGGTTAGCATGATAAGTATCACCTGACTTTATATATGCATAATCATCCTTTATGGCCAAGGTGAACAAAATTTTATGAAATATTAGATGGATGGTGTCGACCTTATATTCACCAACATGAGAATTGGTGAAGTCTAAGGAATCCTAGTCATCACCCAAGCATGTATTCACTTTAGGTGGAGAACATGGTTTGGTAGAGGGAGAGTTAACTGAGGTAGAATCAGATCTTTGTGCTTTTGGGAGGTCTACCTTGGGAGGATCCTGCTTCTCAAATGATTTATTTTTTAACTCCTTATCACTCTTTTGAAACTATTTCTTAGGAGATATCATAGAATAAAAAGTTAATACTGGAGAAGATAATTTTGAAGTACAGTTTTGGAATGAAGGCATAGTCAAAGTTTGACCCACTGCTGCCATTTGACATAGGTACATGGCATCAGGGCCATCCTTGATTGTGACCACCTGATTATTTGAAACAAACTTTATCGACCCATGAAAGGTGGGAGAAACAATTTTGAAAGCATGAAGCCAAGGTCTACCCAAAAGAATATTGTAAGGTAAAGGCCTTGACATCACATGTACTAGGGTTGGGATAGTAACATGCCCGACCTTCAGGGGTAGAATGATAGTCCCCACAATGGTCTTTCCAGTATTAAATCCATGAATAATTAAAGAAGATGCTACAAGTGAATTTGGGTCCACTTTAATCTTTGGTAATAAATCTAAACTACAAACATTAAGTGTTGACCCTATGTCAATAAGAGTTTTCCTAATATCAACACCATTAACATGAATAATTATCGTCAAAATATCAGCCAAGTTCCTTACTCCAGGAGGCAAAATTTCATGACGATAGAACATAATATTTGACGAATCTACATAAATATAGTCCATTAGTGTATTCACATCCATTGGTCTTGTAGAAGAAGAATTTTGTTTTTACAAAGCCTCATGTAGCATACTTGATACACTGGAGCAGTCCAAAGAGAATCCCATAGTGAGATTTTAACAAGAGTAACTCTAAGTTTCTCAATAAGATCATAAACACTAGGGTGCTTAGCTACGAGCTGAGGTGCTTGAGGAAGACTTGGTTGAGATGATGGTAAAGGTGAACTTGACTGATTGGGAATTTGTTTATTCCTTCTTGTATTGTATGTATGAGAAACAATGTTGTAGGAAGACTGCTTATATTGCATATACTTGGTATACAAATCAAGAACGTCTCCCTTAAACAGTTTCCCACCAATGGATTTGACTTTCTTAGGAGAAGGACTAGATGTAGCCACGCAAATGCCTGGTCTCTTAGGCCTTTGTGGAACCACAAAGATAAAAATGGCATTCAAAAACTCTTCATCCTTGGAAGAAGAAAATATTGGGGATAAACCATCTTTAACATCTCCCTCACTAGAAGGAGACATTTCTAGAAATTCATCCAAGGCCTCATCTACCATATAAGTCATCCTTGGAGAATGTCTTATTGAATGAATCAAAGTCTAAGAGAAAGAGATTTGGCATAAGGCATTCACGTCAGGTTCACCAAAATGTAGAGGTAGGGATTTTCTACTCTCAAGATGACAAATCTTAAGGAAAAAATCTACCCTTACACTACCTCACTTTACTGGCACTCTGGTGAGCTAGGAAATTAAAGTAACATGAATAAAACAAAAACTAAAATAGTATATTAAAATTATTGAATACTAAAATATACAATGCAATAATGGAATTCTAACTATAAAGGAAACATATACACAAAACAAATTATACCATATAGTCAATTCAGTCTCGTGTTTATGACATAGCACGCTGTGTGGTGATATCTTTGAATTGTGTTGTCGTCTGTACGAACAAAAACCCAAAAACACACCAAAAGTATTCTATAATTTCCTCTTAGTAATGCAGAATCTGTTCACCACCTGCACACATTAAGACAGGGGAAAATGGTGGGGCTGTATAGGGGTGTTCCTCAATTAAACCCTCATTTTGGTGTTACCACCGCCATGATCAACCAGATTAATAAAATAGATAAAAAAATAAACACAATAGAAACAAACCTCAATTAATGGAGGAAAACCCGTATTACATATGATGCACTGATAAAATTATAGAGCAATAGAAACAAATCCCACTTAATGGAGGAAATCCCCTATTACATGAGATGTAAAGATAAATAGACTAAATACAACTAAACAATAGATGCACATTTAAAGATTTTCTAGATATAATAATGCAACATTAAGAATGTGTGAGATAAGAGAGAAGACAAAGCGTTTTGGCCAAATCCCTCTCCTGAGATAGGAGCATGACAAATCTCAAGATGAGATCATTGTTGTGAGAGTTCTAAGAATGCAATGGAGTCTTCAAGATGATGAGAGCCACACTTCTGATTTCATAGATTTTCTTAGAGCACCAAGAGACCAAAAAGCCTAGAAGAAGAAGCAATGAACAAGAGAATGAGATTTTAAAACTAGAAACGAGTGCAAGTGACCGTTTCAGACCCACCCAAGCCAAGGGACACACATCATCGAAAGGATGATATCGAATATGCCATTTTGGATTTGAGAATTATCAGGATGTTATTACGACATGCAGATGTTTGCGCACTACAATTCTATCCATCCAAAGATAACCATAATCAAGGTTTTAGGAAGATTGGTGACACTTTGTCTTAAGAGGCCATGATGTCAAAATGATAGTCTTGATCATGAACCTTGTCATTAATGCATGAGGGTGACATGCATAAGTGTCATAAATCCATGAGCCATAATTTATGGCACTACAAAACTATATGCCTCAATACAACTAGGTAACTAAACAGAAGCTCTACGACATGGAAGGACTTCCCAAATTTTACCACACATGAAAGTGGGGCCAACCTTGTACTCAGATGGCTACATGACAAATATCTCTAGCTAGATTAAATTTATTGGATCAAAAAGGAGGCAATTCAAGCAATCACCTAGTTATGGGCACATGGGGACATTTTTCTAAAGGACATAAAAAATGTAGAAGTGACCAAACTTACTACAACCACATATGACAAAGAAGTTTGGATATCAGTAAGATTACCAATCCTATCATTAAGTACAGAACTATGGGGATTGCCTACTAGGTCTACTTCACTAGTATTGGAGGGGTCAGCCACGACCATTTCTTTACACATGACCTATTAGATGATAATGGACAAGGAAAAAGTGGATTTGTGTGAAGTCCAACATCACAAACTTTTCGAGAAGACAACTTGCACCAAAACATACGTGCTAGCAATTCTGGTACGATTCTCTTTTAATCTGCCTAGTTTTCTACTTCATGCATACCCTACTAGCATATGCAAGGAAAATATGAGACCCTATCTATTGGTTGTGGTACAAATATAAGACCATGTACAACATTACAAGGTTGCATCCTCTTTCACCGCTATATATTCTAGGTTTTTTGCCACTTTCTAGGAAAATATGTAAAGTGGAGAAACAATATCTTACACCATGGTTAACAAATACAAAGATATAATTTTTTTCTTATTTAGATATAGAATCTTTCATGATGGAAGCTATAGAACCCCAAACCTCATGGATTCCCAAATTACCTTATGAAGTATCCAATGCTAAAATTGAATCCAATGCCACAAATCTACTCTACCTTCCTAAAGACCCTAAAGCATTAAAAAATCCCATGTACAAGGAATTCATGGATTCTATGATCAAAGTAAAAGTAGATGAACATATGGAGAAAACAAAGGATAAACAACATGCCAAATAGAAAACTGGTACAATTGAAATAACAACATCACCGACAACCACCCCTAAGATATCTAGATAGTTCCAACCAAAATATATAGAAGGCAAGAGTAGCCAGCCCAAGAAAATGCCACCTCCCACTACCTCTCCATGGAGGGATTTAGTTGAAACACTAGAAGCACTACTACAAATAAGTGCATAAAAGAAGAAAAAATGGCAAAAAGAAAAAGCACACAAAGTAGTTTCCCTATAGGTGATCAACATTGTAGAATAAGGTCTAGAAGAGACCTTAGGTCAAGTACCACTAGAACCAATTGATGAAGATAAGCTTTACAATGGGTTATTTAATGAGGAATTGATGAAAAAATCCCTCCACATATATCTAGAGCTAACCCAAACTAGCTAGGTGGTAACAAAAAATGTAATCATTCGGCACTTGGTGGCCTCCAACAAAAAAATGGAGGATCTGATGTACATATTTTTGGACTTCCTAACTAGAGAAGTAAAGGTAAGATGAGAGAAAGCAACAAAAGTAGAAGAGAAGCTCAAAACCCAAGCCATTGACATAGTACCTTTGATAATTTCTCCCCCACACAAGAAGAAAATTTTGGAAATGAGAACAAAAGAAATTTGAACCAAATAAAGTTTGGATAGAACAATGATAGACAAACTAGAGGTTACCAACATGGTCTAGGAATTTATAAAAGTATCCACTAAATTGTCTAATCAAAGACTATGTGAGGAAGAAGCAAGATATAAAGTAAAATAATCAAAATAGTTCTCCCAACCTCCAATGTCCTTGGACACCCCATCATCCTATGTATAGTCTCCCATATAGCACATTAAGTAATTCCTAGCCAAACAAAAGCAAATTCAACAATTCACCTCTCCCCAACTCTTTCAGTTATCTTTGATTAGATTCCAAGTGGATTTTCGTAGCATCCCATCAGTCCAAAAGTTTCAATTAGAGGATATTTTGCATTACACAACTTAGGAGGAGCTCTATATATAGTACATGGACAATGTAGGTCTATTAGAAGATATGATAAAATATATATAGCTCAAGTTCCATCATATTATAGGATACTCTTTCCAACCACTATTGACATAGTTACAAACCCTGGTAATGGATGTAGTTCTCAAAGATACAAGAATACAAAAAGATACTTTGAAACAACAAGTGACTACCAAGTTGAACATGGTTAGAATGGATGAAGAATGGTGGAATTGTGCCATAGCTTGATCCATATTGGAGAATCATAACAACACAATGAAGAACACTGAGGGGGATGCAAATTTAGCCTATACCAGTTTTTCTTACAATGTCCAATGTTAGTGACCAAAATTAAATTTAATATGGATAAGTTAGAGTTGGCGATCAACAATAAATTGAATACCTATGATTCACTACAAGATCTAAAAGGGAAGGCCTGAGTGAACATCAAAAAATTTCATGGACAATCTCAACACCTACAAGAACAACTGAACCAGACCTGACACAAATTTTACTAGCTCCAAAAAGTTGTTAACCTAAGATTAGCACATATCACTAACATACTTACTCCAATATGCCCAACACTTCTCCCATAGCCTCTAGATTTACCACTATTCTAGAAGCAGAACAACAATTGTTAAAACTCCAAATCCATATTCACAAACTATGGTTGGTTGCAACTTAGTGGGAGAATAATGCCAATATCCTCCAAGAGATATACAAGGATATCCTCTTGACACAACAAAGTTTACTTAAGGACAAGTTGAATTTTAGAAGGAGGGATGATGTTGGCAGGAAAAGGACAACCAAATAGACTTCTAGAAATCATGCCACATCTCACTACATCAAGGCCACAAAGCACAAGAATTAGAACATAGCATATAGACTAGGCGTAACATACATGGGAGACACCCCATCTTGTAACTATAAATATATTATACGACACATTCACCAATAGTAAGGGGAAGATAGGAGTAAATACTAAAGGAAGAAGAATAGGTAGAATATATAGAGGAAAGAGCATGATATGAACACGTAAGGTTATGAAAGGACATAAATGATACACTACATGAATGCAACCTATTAAATAATTTTTGGGTCTCAATGTTGTGTTTTATATTATATGTTATCCATATTTTTCTAACTAAGTAATCATCCATATCTGATTCCTCACCTCCCTTGATATGGTTAAGTTCGGGGTTTAAGACTACAACTACAAAAAATCACTGGGGCTTAGTACTTTAGTCTATGTCTCTTGATTTCTTGCTAACAAGTTGCCTATTTTTGTCAATGCAAAAAGACAATATACTAATACATGTAGTAGGGGGGTTTATAAATCCCCTTGCCATTTTTTTGAAATTTTTACAAAAAATTATTGCAAAAAAAATCATTTTTCTTTTGAGAATTTTCACCATAAGACATTATACACTTGGTCAAAATAAGTTAAAATTTATGTCAATTTTTGTCTCTTTAGTGCGTTGAACTCAATGACGAGGTTTGTTTTATCCCAAGGGTCATATGTGAAACTTCTCCTACAAAACGATCATAATAAACACCCAAAAAATACTTTGTTCAACTTAGATTCATAACCCAAGATCTACAAAAATAACCATAGATTTATAACCCCAAATCCACAAAACATAACCTACACAAAAACCTCATACCTTACAATGTCTTCATTATTTATTGCAAAACTTTTAATGCAACTATGCAATGGGGGTAAGTGCACCAAGAAGGTGGACAAAAAATTGGCCACATGCAAACAAAAAGAATTTTTTCATAACCCATGCGTGTTCTATGAAATTCAAAAACATGCTAGGATTGTTAACACCAAGCCTAGCCAATAATAATAATAAAAAACAAAAATTTCCTTGGTTTTTGAGGAAAATTATATTTAATAATAAAAAACAAGTTCCTCAAAATCCATACGGGTTTTGAGGAACAATTTCTCATAACCCGTACTAGTTATGCAAAACTAGAAGTTTTGGCCTTAGTTCTGCATAACCCGTATGTGTTATGTAGAACTAAGAACCAAAGAGGAAGTGGAGAGAGAGAGAGAGAGAGAGAGAGAGAGAGAGAGAGAGAGAGAGAGAGAGAGAGAGAGAGAGAGAGAGAGAGAGAGAGAGAGAGAGAGAATGGGATAGGGAGAGAGAGTAGGAGGAGGAGAGGGTGAGAGATATGAGGTAGAGAGAGAATGAGAAGAATAAGAGGGTGAGAGACTCGGTAGAGAGAGAAGTGTGATGAGGAGAGAGTTGAGATATAACTCGATGAGGATATTTAGGGCTTAGAATAGACAGAGATGGTGATGGGAGAAGGAAGATGAGAGAGAGGAAAAGAAGAGAGACATGCATGTATACAAACATATATACATATATCTATATAAATATATGTATATATAACTATAGATATGCATGATATGCATATATACATACATAAACACATATTATATATGTATGTCTATACATATCTGTAGTAAATGCTAAGTTTACAAGCATACATTTTGATGTCTTCATAACCCATACGGGTTTGTGAAACTCAAAATGATGTTTTTCATAACCCGTCTAGGTTTTGTGAAACTCAAAATGATGGTTTTTCATAACCCGTATGGGTTTTGTGAAACTCAAAATGATGTTTTTCATAACCTGTACTGGTTTTGTGAAGCTCAAAATGATGGTTTTTCATAACTTGTATGGGTTTTCTGAAACTCAAAATGATGGTTTTTCATAACTCGTATGGGTTTTCTGAAACTCAAAATGATGTTTTTCATAACCCAACCTGGATTTGTGAAACTCAAAATGATGGTTTTTCATAACCCACACGGGTTTTGTGAAACTCAAAATGATGGTTTTAGTTCTGCATAACCCGTACGGGTTATGTAGAACTATGAATGGCACTTTTTTGTTTTTCAAAACCTGAGCGGGTTATCTTGTACATTAGAACCCGTGTGGGTTTTGGCTTGGTAAGAGGGTTGGAAAATTACCCTAAGGCTTTCAAGCCCATTTTCCCTCCATTTTTGTCCCTTTACACGTTTTTTCATCTTCGAACATGATTTCTCGACTTCATCATCAAGTTTACAAATGATCAAAAGGGTATCTCTAAAATTACCACCATAATCTCACATGTCTTCTCAACTTTCTGACCATATAAATTTTTCTACTTTTGCACAATATTAGCATAGTAAACTTTAATTTTCTTTACCAGTGCCTTGACAGTCTTCACAAACATACATCTACCATTTTTTTAATAAATTTTGATATACTTGACCAAATTCAAAATAAATTACATATTATTGTTCTACACTAGATTCTATACAATTTAAAAAAACAAGTTTTCATTTTTGATTATTTTGATGCAAGTTATGCTCAGCGCACGAACATGTACCAAATTTTCAGGATGCAGTCACTTCAAAAAATCATAAAAAAAAATATTACTCAACGAAAAATTACAAAAAAAATACACAACTTCTAGATCTCAATCTTACCTATCATCCTACCAAAAGGTTTTTCAAAATACTAAATCTAATTATATATTTTGTTAGTGCACAAAAACATCTATGTTATGTGTTTTTGAAAAAATCAGGAACAATTTTTCATGCGAGAGAGGTTTGTCCCTCTTAATCTTATAAAATTTTAATTTTTTTTAGTAGTTTAGAAACTAGATTCAGAGTACTACAATTCTTATTATTTTCTCAACTCCTAGTTTTGAGTGGGTGACCTTCAAATATCTCTTTGAAGTTCAGGTTTACATGTTTTCAGAAAAAAAAAAAAGTGGCCACTTATACCCCCCCTTTTGTTCACCATCTTGGTGCACTTACAAATGGATTTGTTCATATAAGGGTTATCGACGACAACCATGGATCTGATACCAAATGAAAGAAAACTTGCATCCATATATGAAAATTTTCACATAACCAAATATAAAAAAGTATGCAAAAAAGTACTTCAAATCCATATGCAAAACTATAGATAACATACCATAAAAAATGACACAAGATATAACCTATAAATTCCATAAGAAGGTAAAAATTAGCCTCCAAAATCATCCATCACTCATGTATTATTCAACAATGAAAGTTACAAGACATTTGCAAAATTTTCATGAATACATTTAAAAAATCAAACTCTCTAATGCACTCTATGCGAACAAGAATATAACCACACATTTCATTTCATTCTCCAAACCCTCACATGTACAACCTACAAGAGATGCTCACACTCCCTTAGAAAAACTAATCAACTAGCCAACCTTAGACAACTACTCATGTGACATAAGATTGTATAAAATCACCAAGTCATATTCAATAAACCATGTGACTAATACCGTAAGATTACAAAATCATTTCCTCCCTCATTTACTTTTTGATACTAAGTTATTTCAATATGAAATTTTTCTAATGTGCAAACCCACATTACATATTATGTCAATGTTACATACAACATGTAAAGTGGCCCCACAAATTTCTAATCCATGTGATGCACACATACTTAAATCCATTTTTTTAATAATATTATACAAGGTGTACATGACACCATTTCTTTGTAATAATACTCAATTAATTCTCATAACTTGTTATAATTGCGGGGATACCTCTCAAGTATACGATACACTAAATCACCTTCCAATCAATCTAGGGAACACAATGATTAATATCCACTCTCTATTAAATAGCGCATATGCTCTAGTAGTAACACAACACACCTTCGAGATAGAAAAACATCGCTATAAAAAACATGCCTTAAAACCAATTAATCTATAGAATCTAATAGAGCTCTAATAGGGTCTAGTACACCTTTGGGCAAGACTAAAATGTCAAACTCACAAGTCTCCTCACTACTTTATCCTGAGCATCATTTTGTAGTCTTTAGATAGAATAATTACAATAATCAAGTTGGCACCAATGAGGTTTGTGATACTCCAAGTCAATTTTTATTTTAGTAGGGAACCACTAGCAATCACTCACATTGTACACAATTGGTGGGGGATGCATAACCAATTAAGGAAAACGTACTACTTTTCTTCGAGATAGAAAAACATCGCTATAAAAAACATGCCTTAAAACCAATTAATCTATAGAATCTAATAGAGCTCTAATAGGGTCTAGTACACCTTTGGGCAAGACTAAAATGTCAAACTCACAAGTCTCCTCACTACTTTATCCTGAGCATCATTTTGTAGTCTTTAGATAGAATAATTACAATAATCAAGTTGGCACCAATGAGGTTTGTGATACTCCAAGTCAATTTTTATTTTAGTAGGGAACCACTAGCAATCACTCACATTGTACACAATTGGTGGGGGATGCATAACCAATTAAGGAAAACGTACTACTTTTCAATGAGATAGTTCAACTTCCCAACAACTTTTAATCTTCATATCATACATCTTGTAATATATAAAAGTGTTTATGATATAGTTTGTAGATACAACTTAATAGCAATCAAACAAGAAAAAGGTAAATGGTCATATAACTTTCTCAAGGGCATGATATCTTTTGAAAGAGTATATGTATCTATATTTCTTAATTGTGTAATAAGATTTCACACACTATAATTATCTATATTTTCATTTGAAAAGTTGTCCTTTGAGATCTAACTCTTGGACCTTGGATTATAAATAAACCTTCAATACCAGCAATTTTTTTTTTTTTGGGCAATATTTTTGTAAGAAAAATTAAGTGGTCTAAGAACTATTAGGAGCTACTACAATAGAGTTCAACTTCTTTCCTAACTATTGGGCCCATAAATTGATTCGATAGCCATAATTGAGATAGAAAAATAATAGAGGAGTTAGATGCTAATGTAAACAAAGTAGAGTCTAATAGATGGACTAACAATTCGTAATGAATAATATGTTTTGGATTTTCAGTCCTAATTTTTGAATGTGTGATCTCATGCTCTTATATGTAACACTAAACCAAGGTATTGTCCTTAAATACATGTCATAGACATTCAATTCAAAATCTTCGGTGTGCTAGAGAAAGAAGAATAGATATAATTTTAAAATTTTGGTATGAAAAATGAAAAAATTTGAAAATATAGTGAGGTGGTCATAGTTGTGATTTAATTATGAATACTTAACTATACCAATTATCTTGTCTGGTTGAATAGTGTTTTTAAAATTAGATTCTGAATATTTTAAATTGAGTTATATCACATTTGCTAGCTTTCAATTTTACAATTAATACATATGCATCAAAAGTGACTGGTTAAAAACTAAGACCATGTATTAAAAGCATCTACATAAAAGAAATAAAATCAAATACAAATATAAACTTTTCTCCATATTACTCCAATCAACTAGCTGGAGATGTTAACCCTAGAAACTTTTTATTAAAAATAGAAATAAAATCCAACAACTCAAACTCGTCATTGCACTTTTGCACCTTAGCTTCCTTCTTTTTCTTATCATTTACAATGCAAACTTATAAGCACAAATGCTTCTCTAATGCAGGTCAAATCTTCTGGCTGGTTCTGTGGTAGAAAATTCAAGCCAATGTACTGAAGTTAAAGATCACAAAATATTCTGTCTTTACAAAGATCAAAACATGCCCTTAACTTGTTCCCAAAGCAATCTAAGAATACGGAAAAACATTAAAGAAATGGAATAATTTTTTTATCAGCATGCTTTGGAGCTGTCATGTACTCCTGGTCATGTTTTCTTCATTGAATATGGGGTATAGAAAGAGATTAAAAATGCTTTGCAGCTGTGATCTACTCCTACCCAGGAACATGGGGCAGTAGGCATAATTGTCTCTTTCTCTTTTTGACAGTATGTCTGCCTTCTCTTCCTCTTTTGACAGAGGTTATATATTGTTATGTCCAATCTTTCCTTTCACCCAGAATAAGATTAATTTTCTTTTTCTTCTTATACAGTATTCTGATTGACGGCTGTGAGATTATGCAATAATATAATACGAAATCGGATTGGTGGGTTTTCAGGGCAGCAACATCAAAAAATTGCCATGGCAACGGAGAGTGGACAACCCAGCGGAGTGATGGATGCCTATGTGTACGATGCTGCAATACATCGTCGAAGAAGAATTGAGAATTCCCAACTCAAAGCAGCTCTCAATAGTGTTACACCCGGAAGTAGAAATACTCCTCTGCATTTGGCTGCTAGTGTAGGAAATCTAAAATTCATTCAACAGTTCCTCCAACTCAATCCTCCTGTAGTGAAGGCTACCAATGCCCAAGGATATACTGCATTGCACTTTGCTGCTCAGGGAGGTTTCTCCAGAGTTGTGGAGATTCTACTTCAATCAAAAGAAAGTGGTGTGGATGTCTGCAACAAGCATAGCGAGACGGCTCTGTTCAAAGCTTGCGAAAGTGGTGATTTGGCCACGATGAAGCAGCTGTTGAGAGCATATCCGTCAAGTTTACGCCAAAGGACAGTGGACGACCGAACCTGTTTGAATGTTATATTAAACAGGGGAGCTTCAGGTCATTGTGTTTTTTTCCTTTTTATTCATTTCTAATAAACTGTTACAGTATGCAAAAATATGTAGCTAAAACATAAATACAATGCCATTCTCTTCCGTAGTTTGTATGCATTCTTTGGCATGAAGGTGATTGTTGTTTAATGTGTTTTCGCACGTTAGATATTGTTAAATTTTGTATGGATTTATTAGGATTCAAATTTAGGACAACCCATTTCATGTTGACGTGTCCATCTTTGATTAGGCGTGACTCATTTTCCACCACCTTATCTTGAGCCACATTGCAAGTGTTTTGGGATACTAGCTTCGCCTGGTTCTGCTGCCGAACTGGATTTCTATATCATGTTCAACTTTGTATGAATCAGTTAGAATCAAATCTAGAACCTTCCATTTACTGTTGAGCTGTTCAATCATCAAATTGCCATTACCATTACCGTCCCTCTCGATGATGGACTCATCTTGAATTCATACCCAACTCATTTTCTAACTTAACCATTAATATCTAATGTAATATCAGTTTATTTCTTTTAGCTAAGTATTCTTTTTATAGAGGAAAATCTCACTAGGCCAATATTTTGGACAGATCTGCTGCAGCATATACTAGATTTACTAGATGCAAAAGAATTAATCAAAGAAAAGTACAAAGATGGCGATACAGTCTTGCACATAGCTGCTGGCAGAAACTATGTGCATATAATAAGGCAGTTAGTGAAGTTCGATGCCCAACTTTGTCATCAAGTTAATGACAACCAAGAAACACCGCTTTGTATGGCAGCGAAATCGGGGCATCTGGAAGCAGTAAAAGAGTTGATAAAGTTGAAGCCAGAAGCTGTTGAAATACCAACAAAGTGTGGAAAGAACATTCTACACTTAACGGCCCAAGTTAGTCAAGTGCGAATTGTTGATTACTTGAATAAAACGGTAGGCTTATCAGAGTTGGTCAACCAGCGAGCAAGACTAAGCAATTGTCCGGAAGAAGAAGATCATCTTTATTCATGCACAGAGTCAATGGACAGTGGAGGAGACACACCTCTGCATATTGCAGTGAGGAACAAAAACTTCCATGTAAGTTTATTTTCATCCCAAGCTTTTGTTGTCAGTTTTCTAGAACTTTCCTCCGCCTTGTGTAGTGTGCAACATTTTCATATCAACTTGTAGATTGTGTATGATCTTACAATTTTACAGTCCCAAGTTATACAGTTAGACAAGAATACAAATTAATTATAATTAAATTTTTTCTTTAATGGACAAGTTTGAAAGCACATTTTAAGTTTTAATTTCTTTAAATAACTCATCTGAAATCTAACTAATAGATGAGTTCTATTGAAGAAAGCAGGGTGATTTCATATAAAGTCATATAAACAAATCAAAACTTAGAGCGTGTCACTTAAGTTGAAAAATCTTTTAATGTTTCTTCAGGTTTAAGTTGCTCATCTTAGATCAGACTAATAGATAGGTTCAAAACTTAAAGTGTACAGCTTAAGCCAAAATCTCTTAAACTAATGTTTCTTACTTGCTTAAGTGGCACATCTGAAACTAATAAATAGGTTCTATTGAAAAAATTAATATGATTTCACATAAACGATCTTAATAAATCAAAACTAAAATATATTATTTAAGCCAAAATCTTATTGTAAGATAGATTTATTCACCAACGTTTCTTTTCGTGTTCAATACTATTTCTAAATTCAATTGTACTAAAATTTAATGAATTATGAAAACTTGATATCATCAATTTCTTTTTACTCTTAAGTTTGATTGTGCATTTTGTAGATGGTGACTTCCCTGCTGCGTATAAAAGGTATAAACAAGCACGTCCTTAACAAGGAAGGCTTAACAGCCCTCGACATTGCAAGAGAAACCACAGAGTACCATGAATCTCACAATATAATTGCAGTGCTGGCTGGTTATCCATCCAAACAGAAACCTTTCCTGTATAGCGCCCCAAAGATGAGCGCAGAAAAGTACCAGAATGCCATTAGCATAGTGAACAAAACATATGATGACAGGCGCAACTCAGAATTAGTGGTCGCAGTGTTGTTAGCCACAATGTCATTTACGGCAGTCTTCACCATTCCGGGAGGTTTTCAGACGGAGTCAAACAAAGGAGAGACAGAGAAAATGCTCGGCTCGCCCATTCTGATAGGATTCGATTCCTTTAAGCTGTTTCTCATTTTTGATATCCTGGCCTTCTTTCTGTCCCTTTTTGTGGTGCTGATGTGGCAGATGAGTACCCCTATTACAACAGGAGACAAGGTATTATTCCTAGCTGTCACCAATTTATTGGTTTGTGCCGCCTTTGCCTTTACTGCCTATGGTTTCATGGCTGCCGTGTATACCATGCTTGCCCACAAGGTTACCACAATGGCTTGGATTGTGCTTGGGGCGTGTGCTGTCATCTGCGTCTCTGGTAATTTATCTTTTTTCTATTTGGCTACAAAGTTTTTGGTGAAGATGGCGAGATTCAACCAACTTCGTGGTGTACATCCTTTTGTTCCTGACCGTGTGGTGGAGTGTGTGTGGATGAAACTAGAAAGCTGGGGGCCTCTGAACATGATGCGCTGGAGCAAAACCAAGTGTCTTGCTCTGATTTATGGAGACTCACTTATGGAAACTGGGTCTGGTGAAAGCGTTTAGATTCATCTTCTAAATCATGTTTTTTTGTAATTTCAAAAGCTGCTTTTACAAGTTTTCGAAAATTTCTTCTGGTCTTGCAAACTAAATTTCTGGAACAGTTTGCTGGATAGAAAAGGGGGCGTATATTTGTGAGTGGTTGTTGTATTTGGAAGTATTTGCTGAAGTTTGACAGTTTGATGTTGACAATAGAATAATGAGCACTTTATTTCCTAGAATGCTTTACACATATTTTCATTTTTTTTTGGATTGATATGTTCGAGATCTTGTTTACAGAGGGACCTGATGGACATGAAGTGAGATATAATTCTATTATGGTATAAGTTTAATGGGAGATTTCATTTTTATTTAAATATTTAATAATAGCATTTGAGTGGGTTTTAAATCTTGATGACAAGAATAACAACATCACAACTTAACCATCACAACATACTAATATCCACTATTTTGATGATTATTTATTTGAAATTTTTATAAATAATTACCAGCCTTTGATTTTTAGTTAAATAAGTATTAGTTTAGATTGTTTTTTATATTAATAAATTGAAAAAAGTATTGATTTAGATTTTTTCTTTTAATATTAATACTTCATAAAAAATCTATTTGAAGATGATCATAAATATCAAAAAAATATTTTTAAATCTCAAAATATATATATAAAAATAATTTAATAATTTTTTAATGATCTAAATATAATTTTCTTTTTCATATAGTATACATTTTTAACACTTATTTTTATTTAAACATAGAAATACTTAAGTATAGCCATGCTACTATGAATCTAAGCCTTCAACATTCAATTAGCTATTGAGTTTAGGTTGAGCTTTCTTTTCACATTTGAAAGATTTGAAAGATTTGATTGCTAAATCTAATTAAAATCAAGAAATTTGCAAAAGCAATCAAATTAAAATCAAGAAATTTGCAAAGTCTGATTTTGTTTGTAGGATTATTATTTATATTATTTTTTTATCTTTGTTTTTTAGTGCAAAAGTAATAATTTAGATTCAATCTCTTAATATTAATAAGTTGGACGAAGTATTATTCCACATTTGTTCTTATAATATTAAGACGTTGTAGAAAAATGATTTGAAGATGGTTAGAAACTTAAATAAAAAAATATTTTTAAATATAAAGATACATTTTATTTAAAAAAATATATATATAAAAAATAATTTAATATTTATTTTATGATTCAATTAAATATTCATTTTCATATGCTATATATTTTTAATGCCTATTTGAAACTATCTATCTATTTATCTATAGTCATGCATTAATCAAATTTAAGTCTTGTTGGGGATATTGGAGATCCCATTTTTAGGAGTCGATAAGATAAGAGTTGACATGTTAAGAAGAAGGTCTAGTAGGATGATAAGTGGTCTCCTCCACCTTAGGGAGTCCTGAAGATTAATACTGATGGTTTTTGTAGGGAAATCCTAAGCATGTGGGAATTAGAGGTATTGGCAAGGATAGTCTCGAAAATACAATTTTTCTCTTTTCTGTTTATAAGGGATAGCAAACTAATAATTTTATGGAGGCTTTTTCTATTCTCTCTATTCTTGAAATTGGGTGTGTTCTTGGATGGTTCAAGATTATTTTTGAATCAGATTCTCAAGTTGTTATGGATATGCTAAATAAGCAACAATTGAAGGAAGTTGATTGGCATCTAATGGTGGAGGTCAGACATATCGTTTATTTAAGAGATTCTTTGGAGTTAGTTTCCTTTTACTACATTCTATGGGATTAGAATAATGTAACTGACTATTTGGCTAAATGGGCTTCTGCGCGTCTTGATGGTTGGAATGTTGGGGAATGGGGACAGTTGCCCCAGACTATGCTCAAATGCTTAATAGGTTTGTCATGGATGATAGGATTGGTTAGTTTTGGCCAAATTAAGTTTTTCATGGATGGTAGGATTGACTAGTTGTGGCCATATTTGGGGAAATTTTGGTTAGTTTTTTTGGTCTTCTTTCTTTGTTGGCCTGGTTGCCCTTTGACTATGTAATGCTCTTTTTGATTCAAGTTTTTTCACCCCTTTTCCCCCCCAAAAAAAAGTCTCAAAAATTCTATTAGTTATTGAGTTTAGGTTTTTTTGGTTGTAGTTGAAAGATTTGAATCATAATCAAATGTAAGGCATAATATAATTTGCTATACCACTACAATATTGCTTTCTAATTTCTTTTCTAATTCAATTTGGTGAAAATTAGATTTATAAATCTTTTAACATTTGTCCAATATATTTATTACTCAAAGAAGGCTATCTTATTGGTTCATTCTTTTAATTTTAAATATACTATAATTTATTGAGACTTTTTTGAATTTTTTTGACTCTTATATATGAATTAGTGTTAAATATTTTGAATTGAGTGTCTAATATAAAACTTTCAACATTAGTCAATAATGAAATTATCACATAATATTTTTATATATATATATATATATATATATAATATTTATTATTATATTTTATATGTTTATATTTTTAAAAATTGAAAATGGGGGTTGACTCACTATCAAGAAATTTTTGTACATTTTTCTTTATAAAATAAATTTCAAAAATGTTTAAAGCTCCTTAATTGTCTTGTATTTACAAGTGAAAGAGTATTTAAAAATATTTTACTAAATAATAACATTCTATATAAGTACAGTGTTTAGAGACTTAATCAGCAACAAACTTAAGTTTACAAATTAGCTGTACTATAGTCTAATAGATTCAAACATAATTTAAAAATTCTAAAATCAATTTTTAAATACATCATACAATAAATATCCATCATTAACAACTCTAAATCAAGTGTGAATATGAAGAGCGACGGAGGAAGAGCTCGAGCTTGTGTTTCATCTCAAGAAAGTGTTTTAGATGAAGATGAACATGAAGATGTAGATGAGGTGGCTGCAGCTTCTCCTACTAAGTTTTTGGCATTCTGTGTTTGGGTTTTTGCAGGAGATCTTTATGTTATAGCCTCATTTTCTTTGATGTCTCTGTTGCTTGTTTGAAGCCCGCTTCAGCTATGGTTGAGGGCTTTTTCCCATGTGCCCCTGATATGGTTAGCAAAGGTATTTGGTGCAGATGGGGGACTGTTAAGGTGTTTTGGGTGGAGACTCATGCTGTTGGGGTCACCGTTTTTTTGTACTAGATGGGTTGTTGTCTTTTTATTTGCATGGCTTGTGGATTTCTTGCATCTTGGCTTGGCACAACTGTGTCTTGTCTTTGTTTTTGAGGTGTTCTTAGCTGCATATGGGGAGGATTTCATCTTTCCTATCTATGTTGAGGTTATGGTCTCCACTCTTGATGCATAGTTCCTAGTTTTGGACGTTGCTATCTTCTTTTTTGGGGATACCTTTATGTTCTTCTAGCTGCTATTTTAGGAGACGATGTTTTGTCCTATCTTTTATGTTTGGAGATCTTCGGGGCTAATGTTGGTTGTTTGGTGGACTACAACTTGTTTTTTGTAGGAGTGGTCGTAGAGAGGGTTCTTGGGGTTCTGATGGTGGAAGCTCTGTTTCTGGTGTTGGTAAAGTTGACCTTGAAGGAGTTATGGATATTGTTGTGTTCCCCATGCTTGCTGAGGCTGTTGTTTAGTGAGCCATTTTGCCCTATTTTTGTCTGCACCCTATTGATCTTTTGAGGAGGCTTTATTTTAGAGTGGGGCTTGTTGGGGAGGCACTCGCTTTATTAGTAATATGTTTGGAGGCAATCTTCTTGATGTTCTTCTATTTTTATTGGCCCCTTCATTTTTAACTTCTATTAAGGTTAAGTCTATTTGGGATTTTCTACCATTTTCTTTTTCTTTTGTAGTGGAGGATTTATTATCCTTG
Source organism: Cryptomeria japonica (assembly GCF_030272615.1). NCBI lineage: Eukaryota > Viridiplantae > Streptophyta > Pinopsida > Cupressales > Cupressaceae > Cryptomeria > Cryptomeria japonica. The sequence goes on along the minus strand of NC_081411.1, from coordinate 186,620,736 downwards.
ACCTTTGCTGACCCATACATAGATTTTGGGACTCTCTTTGGAATCATCTATTCAGTGTTTTCTTGACCCTTGTTCACATGTATAAATGAAGGTAGGGTAGGCACCACTATGATGAATTCCCCCTTCCACAGTTAATCTAATGGCTTAATTATCCAATTACCATCTTGAATATAAAGCACAATTATTTTCTCTATACTCTCCATTATTTTCAACTTATTCTTTATTTTTTTGTTCAACATTTACATGTATGCAAAAATTTCTCCTAGCATAATTGAAATTTCATTAGTTGTTGTAAGATAATCATAGATATGTGGATCAAATACATTTATAAAATTTCTTCATGACAATAGTCTTGGGAGCCCACTCATTAGTCATCATCTTTAAACTTTCTGAATAATTCATGAATTTCGCATAAGATGAACTTAAATTGAAAAAATACTTTCATGGATCATCAAGCTTGTTCATTATTCCAAACAATTTATAATCTATAAGGTCATTGACTATGTTGTTGAATCTCTTCATTCTCTTTTCCTTGTCTTTTTGCACTTGCTTCTCCATATCCTTAATTTTTGCAATCAAAACTTATTTCTCTTGTGATGATGTCTTTGCTTAGCTAGGAGTAGAAACAATTGGTACCATGTTACTTGAAGGTGACAATTGGAGTGATTTGACCTAATCGAGCTCAACAACAATCTTCATATATTGCTCATACAACTTGTCATAAATATTCCTACAAATTCTTTATTACTCTTCAATAGAAAAAGCTATATTTACTACAAGGGATTTAGCTTGGGTGGTAGTAGTATCTGATAATATCCTAACAATGAGATTTCCTATCAAGTATTGAATCTTATCTACCACTTTTGGTTGATTTGTATTTGGATCCACTACCTAGGTTGCTAATGTTTCAAAAAATTTACTAAAAAATGATCTAAAGAAAGCTTTGTTAGCTTCTTCTTCTATGGAAAAAACATCCCCATGTTACTTGTTGATTGTATCTATGATAGTAGCATAAGAAATATCCCAATCTAGGAGTAGTAAAAATCCATTATTTTGGAGGGAAGATATGATTGGTATAAAATTGCTGCGGAGATGGAGGACCTTAGTGTGAAAGTGGAGAACTTGGTTTCACCTCAAAATTGTCTAGGATTTGAAAGGAATAGGGATTATCTATAAGGAAGTTGGAGGGCGGTATACAAGACTTGATTAAGATCAACTGGTGCCTAATGTAGAAATGTGTTATGTAGGTCGTGAACATTTCCAAGAAGATCAAGAGGAAGAAGAAAAGAAAGGGCCCTATTACAAAGGATGGTAGAAGATTGAAGACACAAAAGAACAACAACTTACTCCTGTGGGAGGAGGAATTAAAAGATATTTTGGATAGTTGGGGCTATCTTCTTTAGTGCCCCTATAGTTTCTTAGATTGTTCTTAGATATAGGTACTTTGTTGTGACTCTTGTTCTTAGGACTGTTACATTTATTTTTTGTTGTGTTACTTTGGCTAAAACTCTTCGGTTATGAGATCTTTCTCTACAAGCCCATTTTTTGATTGAATGATTTAAGTGTTGAATTGTATAGGTTGAGGCCCTTCCCCACTTAATTTAATAAAAAAAAATCCACGTTATTTTGTATCAAATGTAAGGACCTCCATATTTTTAAAATAACACAACACATAAATAATTCATAATTTGTCATTGTTTAAAAACAACTTGTTGAATTACATTAAACAGATATAATAAGTTACCATTTGATATAAAACTTTAAATTACATAAGCCAAAATATTTGCAAATCATAAGAAAATTGCTTTAGCTACAAGAGATCGTAAGGTCGTTTACAATGAATATATAATACAAAGCTGATTATCATCCTAATAGGGACTCCTAGCATCTATATCTCATGCTTACATCACAAGTGAGAACACTGTCGGAGTGTTTTACTATGCAACTATGAAGCATTTACGCTTTCGTGGAGTTCTTCCTAACACGGAGAACTGTCAAACCTGCACGAAGAAGTCTAACGATTTGAAACTGGCAGGGGATGGAATTTGGTGCAACTTAGTGTATCTACAATCTATGATGCTATTGTATCAACACTAAGATATAGAAGAGAGTGAAAATGAAATGATTCACTTAGCAAGTGTATACTAAGAGATCAATAGAAATTTGGCCAAAGATATTGTCTAGGGCTGACTACCGATAGATGAGTTAAAGAAGAGACTCAAACCTCTCTGCAAACTCACCCTTCTCTTTTATTCCATATTTGTCACCCGTCCAATACACACATGATATACAATTGAACAACCAGAGAATACACATTGAAGACACAACACTGCATACAAAATAGGCACTAAGGATACATATCACTCATTTGAACACAACAAAGCATACACAAGCTTGCAAGATGCTAATGCATCTATGCAATATGAATACAAACGCACATAGGAACACACATAGGCATAGAAAAGTTACAAGAATTATTATGTGCTCACAAAAGCATACGAGGGATCATAAATACAAACAAGTGCATATAGATAATACAAGAGCTTACACAAGCTTGCATGAACATACATAAACTTACATGAATCTACAAAAACAATGAAGAACATAAGGGCATTGAAAAACGTACATGATCGTACAAATGCATGAGTCTATGCACATTCATGTGAGCACTTGTCATGAATTAAATCATAATGTCATTCTCATCATTTTTAAAGTTAATTATATCATCAATTTAAGAGGTTTTAAGACCATGCCAAAGTATAATGATCTATGACGTATCTCCCAAAATACAACTCTCTCTTCAATCTACAATATGTTTAAAACATCAAAGGCTATCATTGATAAAAGACCACTTGTCTAAATGGAAAGATAAGGTGATATAAGGTGTTCCATACTTGATAATTTCATATGTGATATTCAAGTAAAAAAATGATAGTTAAGATAAGCGTTAGCATGGTTTTGTAGAGATCAACATTACGTAAGACAATAATATCTCTACTCTTATATAATTTATAGTTATACTACATGTTAGCCAAGAGATCTAGGACTATGCATTAAGGTAATCATTGTGGAATTTCAAGTAACCAACCACAATTAAGAGAAAATAATCTCATTTCCAAGAGATCCTAAAGTAATTATATCATTGTCTTACTCTTAATATATGACCAAGCTCTAAAGTCGATATATAATGTAAGCATATATTTAAGGAGATTAAAGGGTTATTAGAAATATTGACATGAAAGCACTTGGGGGTCTAACATCTTTCATTATCAAGAGTTTCTACACCAAACCATGTTCAGGTTACCGACCTCACAACTCAACCTACTCTTAATGAGATTCTCTAAACTCATAAAATTTCAACAACGATTATATCAATATGTAGTGATTTATGATACCCTTCTTATGTAAACTACCAATAATATGATACTCTTCAAGACTACTCTACATGGTATTAATAAGGCATCTATAAGATATTATGACTCACTTAAATCTAAGTGTCCTTACCTATCTTACATATTTCTTTAAGAATTGATACTATATTGTCAATATAGAAAGATTTGTGGAATATATTAAAGTAGGAATTGAGCTTGGGCGTATGCTCAACTTTTGACACCAAATCAATACATGGCCCCTTATAATTTTTAAAATAATTCTCCTTACAAGACAATAATCCGCTAATGAATTTGTGTATGTCTAATATTTAATATCAATAACTATTCCCCTAAAATTATCTAACTATATATTCACTTTAAGAAATCAAACTTTACATGAGATACCATCCAAATAACTTCATTTGTTACTTATACTGTCAATTCATTTCCTGAGATACAATAAAAATTATAGAGGAGATGCATTGGCTATAATATTAATAAGGTCTAATATCTTATCCAAATATATGTAAATGTGAATACCTGAAGACTATTTGTAACTTTTATCCGAATGACTTTCTTAAAATAAATTTAATAAGAATTTGCATTTTAAAATGGATACCATAATTCCTAAATTCTATTTTCAGGCAGCCTTAACTACTTCTATTGTCTTTGCTTGTCAACCATAATACTTGAATACATTATTTACAAAGAAGGCGACAGAGTACACGGCTATTGTTTGATTTCTTGAACATTATTTTATCTCGACATGGATTCAAGTATGTTCATATCGCTGTACAAAGCAATGAATTTGGAAGATTTAATACCTTTTTATGTAACTCGTCTTATGTATGTAATGGTTGCAAAGGAAATTATTCTTAGAGATGTGAACCGTTTCCATCATTCAAACATGATGTTGATTCGTGTGGAGAAAATTACCCATGGATATAAGTGAAACAATCTAGAAACAATAGGTTTGCACTAAAATAATGTGCTCTGTTTCATCTATCCAGAATAATGGAAGGAGATCTTTCAAGGCGCAAAAGAGTCTACTCGCTGTAGATACAAATGATGTGCTAGACAGGCATGCAAAAATATACGCTCAGCCAAGGCACGTGAACTGTTTGACAAAAAGTCTCAGGGAGAATTCGATTAACAAAATGGGATTTACAAGAAATCGATTGTTGTAAAGGCTTTAGAATGTTTCAGGAAAAAGTATCTGGGTGGTTTAAAGTCGAATTCTTTGCCGGTGTCCCTCTGGCTGTAGCAAAATGGAAGCTTTGGAACAGGGTGCGGCCATCCATTGAAGCATTCAGGAAGTGGATTTTCATAAAATACTATGGTTGGAAATGCTCTGGCAGGTACATATGCCAATATGTGAAAGTACGAACAAGGCATGCCTCAAGAGAGGTCGCCTCATGGGATGCATTGATTGAAAGATTTGCACAGAAAGTATTTGATGAAAAGGATTTACAAACTTTCAATCAAATGCAATTGATGGGTATACGACCTACTCTGCATGAAGGGAGTAGAATTTATTTAGACAAGAAAACCATGCAGCTCCATACCAAGTAAGTATATTTCAGTTTGTAGTGAAGGTTGCAGGTGATGTATCGAGCTAGGCTATTGCTAAGGATTAGAAGTTTTTTTATTACAAACTATTTTATTTACCATGAGATTAGCATACGAATCATTATTTGATGCTAATGTACTTTAGACAAATCGAGTCATTATGAAAAGAAAGAATATACCTCTAATGGTGAGCACCGAAATACAACGGCTTGAGATACATTACCCTTTATTTGTCTGACAAGAAACGAATCTGCATACACTTTCATTCTTGTCATCTCTGCCATGGTGAGTTTGATCTCTTGTATCGACTTCGTAGCTAGTCTAACTGGCCTTTTGAAGGCCGATCCTTGTGCGGGAGATGTTGTAACATTACATATATACAGTCCTACCGACTACAGCGAGCTACAGGTTATGCATAAAATGGATTTGCTGAAAAGGTTTGAAACTTTCAAGCAAATGAAACTAGGCGGGTATAGAACTAACTTTTTTTCCCCTTCACTTGCATTCTCCCCCTCCTCTTATGCTCGACGCCTCCCTATGGTGAAAGAAATTTCCTTCAAAATTTCCCACGTTGGTTGCATGAATTCTCTTGAATCTCCTTGTCATGTGTCGCTCCACCAACTAAAAACTGTTACCCTGGGTACATGCATAAAGCCGCATTACATGCCCCCGTCAATGTGGGCTAACAAAGGGGCTGAAAAAGAAATGGGTAAGAAATCCACCATTTTGTCCCCGTCATATTCATGCATATACGAAGGTTACAAAACGAATCTGAGTATTAGCATGCCTTATGTGTGTTCCTTCATTTCATGAAAATTAAGTCCCTTAACTGCTTCCTTATTGAAATGTTCGGTGAACTTTCAGTTCGTTTATGCATTCTATCCATCATGAAAATTGTGTTTAGGCTTCTATAGTGAATAGCGTCTTAGTTGGAACATGAAGGAAACATGGACATGCAGGATTGATGTCACAAGGGTGCCCACTAACAAGTAAAACAAATAATTTTAAAGGTTTTTAATTTTACAAAAGAAATCTAATATTTATAGGATTAATATTATAATTATCCAAAATATAATAATGCAATCATTTGATATAATCAATATTAAAATATAAAATTTATATATATTAGTTTGATAATTCTATTTAAAAATAGGGCATGACATCAAATTTCTTCCTTCATCAGGAGTGATTTAGTATCTCTCAATGGAGTGATTTAGTATCAAAGTTCAATCTCTCTTATAATTCACCCTTCTTTATTCTTAAAACAAAATCCTTTAATTCTCAAGTCTTCACAAAATCGACATCTTTCATGAGCTATGAACATACCAAATCTTTGATATCATTTGTATCATTATTGCTATACATGAGATTTATTTCCATTATGTTCCTAGGCATACGAGCGATCATGACCCTTGTGGGTGAAGATTTAGGTTGATCAACCTCTAGTTCTTCTCAACCAGCCTTAAACCACACACACTAAGGAATATATTAAGCCTAGAGAATGTTAGTCAACTATGAGTGTTTAACACTTTTAAGCCTAGAAGTGTATTCTTAGTGTGAACACACACATTAAGTGGCATATTAAGCCTAGAAATTGTCAGTCAACTCTGAGTGTTTAACACTTTTAAGCCTATAAGTGTAATCTTAGTGTTTGTGGTTTAAGTCATTCCATTATTTGCAACATCTTTTGTATCAATTGATTTCTCAACACCAACCAAATACTCAACCAAGTGTAGTTGCTCAAATATTCTTTTATTTTGAGGTTTATCTTGTGTGCAAACCATAGCTTGAGGTTTCTTATGTTGAACAGACTCACTCATTATAGGACAATTTACCCTTAAAGTGGAGACGTGAGGTGGGGAAATAGTAGGAGGACCCCTCTTTGGTTGATATGTAGGCCTCTTCTTCTCTATTATTCTCCTTTAACTATATCAACCCAATTAGCTCTTTTATCAACCACCTCCTTTATTTTCAAATAATTTTTAAATACATCTTATTCATATACAACCTCATGGAGGAATTCAATCCTCTTAATGCTCAATCTAATTTGATTTATGAATCCTTCTAGATCAAAGACCCTTGCAAGCTCCAACCCCATCCTATAGGACTGCAAGATTGAGCAAGTTTGATCTAATCCTTCTTTATTTGTGTTTAAGTAAAACCATAAAAAAATTATGGAGGAAGAGAGGAAAGACCCTTGACTTTACCTCTTCAAATAAAATTTTCACATTCATTGAACTACCAAATGATCTCCAAATATACCAATATTCTTGGAACATATTTTGGCAACATATGTGAGCTTACCCTGTGTTGGCATTTGGCATAACTGATACAGATGTAGGTGATGCAATTGAAGTTGGATGACTACACCAGTAAAGTTTCGAAGTCTATTTGTGATGAAGAGATTGAGATTCTATGAATAGATGACATGATCAGTTATTTGTGTTGTCATTGATGGCAATTGATGTCAAATGATGTTCCTAATGTTTTTGATATTTTGTTTTGTCACCTTAGTGATTTGGTTTATCGGAAGATAGTGTTTTTCGGCAAAGAACTAAAGTTTGTGAAATAGGACTTTAACTGATAAAGCAGAGTTGTTTTGATTGGATTGGTTGATCGGCGATGATTGGTGATTTATGGTTTGGATGGTGAACTTGTATCATAGAAAGGTGTATCTGACCATAACCAAAACTTGTGAAGATTAACAGAAGGCGTGTTTCAAATTTCTGATGAAGTTTTGCTAAGGTTTTAGTAGGGTTTAAGACCGGTGAAGAAATCATCAAACCGGTAATGATTTTTGTTATGACGGTGATCGACGATGAGTCTACATGAAGTTGGTAACATGGCACAACCTGAGTGAAAGATTTAATTGTCGTTTTGGTGCAATTCAAGGATGATTTTCTTGGGAATCAGCAAAACTCTTAGTATAGTGTTTTGAGGGTTTGACTTTGGTATAGATCGGATTTCTATGATGGTTTACGATCAATCAACGGTTGATATTGCATTGTAATTTGTTATAATGATTTGTATATCGATCTATGATGATCCCTTATGATTTGAATTGTAAATCATGATGTAATTAGGTTTTGTGGCCAACCTAGTTGAGATGGCTATTTAGGTTGACACAATTGATGTTTATTGTGTTGGTGGTCTTAGAGAATGTGTTAAGTTGTCCAAGTGAAGTGTGAGATCTACCTAAGAGTTGCAAGGTGTTGTGTATAATTGGATCTGATCAAGCAAGCAGAGAAGTGCAAGTAAACAGATCATTTCTTTACTGTTGTTCCCTAACAGTTGTAACAAGTTAAATCCCTTAACCGGGTAGGTCCTAACGGGCCTTAAACATTTAGCTTCCCTAACAGGGAAACTCTCAAAAGATTGTTAAATCCTCTCATGAGGTTGATCCTCACAGATCATTAAGCTCCTAACCAGGCTGATAGGCAAATCCCCTAGCCAGGTGACTCCTAACAGGGTTTGCTCCTAACTAGGCGTATTGTAAGCTCCTAACAGGGCTAAGATCCTAACAAGGCATACTTCAAAAGAGTACAAATATTTTTTGGTGCCAACTCCCACTGTGGTTTTTCCCTACTTGGGTTTCCATGTCAAAAAATTATGGTGTTCATGTGTGGAATGTTTTTCATGTGATGTTCTTGTTTATGTTTCATTTCATGCATTATTTTTTAGAGGCCGGTTATGATGTTTTATCAGAAGTTTATCAAAGGTTACAGGTACTGATAAGAAGTTGTTTGAGAAAGTTTTTGATCTGATTGATAAGGTTAATGAGTTGGTCAATGATCAAGTTTATATGATTGATTTGGTGGTGAAAGTATTGATTGATGAGGTAATTGATTTGATTAAAATGTTAAGCAAATATGATAAAGAGGGTATTAGATCTAATTAAAGAAGTTGAGATATTTGTTAAAATGATTCAGATCTGATATAAGTTTGTTTTTGAGTTAAAGTTTCAATTGGTCTTAATATTAATTCACCCCCCTCTCTCAGTATTAACCGGATCCTCATAGGATTAACACCCTGCAACCATATGCCTATTATTTTGTGGTGTTGGTATAGAGACAATCTCCCTAATTGTGTTTCATTTTCAAATCAAATACTCTATCGTTTAGCCTTAGGAAATCCATGATTTCCTTATGTAATTTGACTTCTTCTCTCGTGAAATTCAATATTCTCTTAACAAAGAATTCTTAGAAAATTAAAAAAATTCAAAACCCATTTATCCTTAATAAATTTTTTTTTTAAAAAAAACACATAGTTTTCACTATCACAAGGCTTGTCTTGGATATATGTCCAATTTTGGACATGAAGAGAAACACCTAAATCATCAATATCTTTTACCTAGACGGATTGATGCTAGACATTTCTTCTTGTATACAAGAATATATGATGTACCATAGAATACCATTAATATTCACATCTTTATGATTTTCCTTAATGGCCATTAATTATTTATGCATATTATCAGTAGTAAATGTGGCATAATCATACTCAGTATTGACCATTTGATCATGTATATTTGCTATACCAATATATAAGATGAATTAAAAAAATTTGTTTTGTCATCCTCACCAAATACTTAACATAATGTATGTTTTTGTGAAGTTGTCCTTAATGAGTCAATGTTTAGAGGCTTAACTTCACTACGAGGAATCTTAATGGGATTTATTTTAGGCCCTCTCAACCTATACTTTGGAAGTAGCAAAGTTCTATAATTGCTCTTGTTTTGTTGGTACTTATCCTTGAAAAGTTTAAAATGGATGACTCTATTGATAGCTAAACTTAGACCAAAGATATCATAAATATATTCCTTAGTCATACTTATCATTTTCCTCCAATTTGAACTTGGCCCTTTATGCTCTATTTATCATAGTACTTAGTCACTACTCTAACACAATAAACATTAATAGATTGCATTTTAAATTAGGCTATGAGAATCTCTTCATATACTAAAGCTCAAAAGGTGACCAACTAGGACCATGAATATCTGCATCTCTACATCCAATAGCATTGTTAAGAATGCTGCCTATATTACCTCCTAGACCATGAACATACACAACTGTTTTAGAAGACCTTGGTAACTAATGGATCAAAATGCCTTTATCAAGCGATCTTTTTTAAAGTAGATGATTGGATACTTGACCGACTCAATTTGATAAAATATTAGAGCTTAGAGGTTTAGATATATGTTAGGGTTTACAATTTGATCATTTTTGTCTAATCATATGTATCGCTGAAATCCTATAAACACAACAAAATAGAAATTAGAAAGAAAATTGATAATTACAACACAGAATGTGCACTTACTTATTTTCACGTGAACCTTAATTTTCTTCAAAACATAGAAGAGAGCTTGAATTTCATCCAAATTCTTCTTGCAATGCAAAAATAGATGTTAGGGCGACCTTGTTGCATTATTTAAGAGATTGAGTGAACAGAACATCTCCAGCTAGCCTTTCTAAGATTTGAATTTCAATAAGTGATCTTAACTAGCACGTTCATCGACGACCATGAATCCATTTGGAAAATCATCTATGGCGACTCAAATGTTTTTGTCCAATAAATGTTCACCGTGCAACATGACACTTTACAGACTAGCATACGAACCCACATATTCGATTGACTTTCTTTGAGAGAGGAAGAACACATGACGACATTCTGCTCGCCTGCACTCTATGCTAGGTTCTTCATTTCCTTTTGTGCGAGCGTGCCAGAGTGCTAAATGGGCCACACTAACCAAAGGCTTCTTCAATGGTTCTAAGCATACCAACAGGCCGAGATACGTTTCATGCCCTCATGGTCTTGACAAGATTCAGACTTTTATACCTCTACGGTGATGCATGACCAATCAAGACATTGCATGTTGGAAGGAATATTCTTATTAGCTCTGCTCAAGACCTTATGGCTCTAATAGCTAAGCCAACACTATAGCACTGACAAGCATGACTAGGAAACCCTAGAGACTACAACATGCTACCATAGTTAATATTAGGCATTCATAAATTTGTAAAGTATTGTTATAAATAAATATTCTTTTTAAAAAATTTCATTAACCTATCTTGACATATCTTATTTTGTTTCATCTCTTATTAGCCAAATTACATAATAAATTGGTAAGAAACTAATATTATGTATTTTAAAATTATGAAATATAATTATAAATAAATATTTATTGATCAAATCTAATATTTTGAATTTTGTTAATTTTAAAATATCTCGTTGTAAATATACACACAATGGCATTAATTTTTTTTTTTTTTGGTTTAAATGAGATTCAAACAAACTAAAGAAATTATATAATTTTTTTTTTTAAATGTTCAAGATTAAAAAAAAAGAAGTAAGAATGTTAAATATTCTTCTAAAATTTATATTAAGAAAAAAAAAGAATGCTGAGTATTTTGTTTTGATTAAACAAATCAGGAAAGGGCCCAAACTCTTACATAACAACCAACTAACAATAAAGAGGGGTCTCATGAGATGTGAGAAAAAATAGCATTGAAGAACAAGAACAACAAAAAAATAACCAAAAGGCACCTACTTGATTACCTAATAGACTGGGGCTCTTAACCACCAACCAAGCCACTTTTGATTAAAAACATTTAACTGTTTCTTTAGAAAATTTTGTTAGATGGAAATCTTCCAAGGCTATCAAAGTCTTATAAGGATGTGTAGAAGAATATTTTGGATTTAATAAAAGAAATTAGTGTGGCTAATTGTGTTAGGGATGATGTCTCAAATCTTTGTAAAATTTAGATTTTAAAACAAATAGAGTTGGATTACCCAATTGTTTTTATTCATTCTAGTTCTAGAATCATATTTTCTAATAAAGTTAATTGTTTTTATTATAGGATTTGACACTAACAATAAAATGCAACCATAGGATGTTCAAGACTGGGGAAAAATAAATAAAAACTTGTTAACACTGGTTTATGAACTAGGGCAAAGATAGTTGTCATAGTTACATTTATTATACAAAATTAATAATTATTCCTTCTAAATAACACATTTGAGAGAAGAACTTTACCTATGAATGAGCTTGTCCAATGTGCTGTGGAATCAATAAGAAGAGAAAATATTAAGTACATTTCTGTATATTTTTATGTTTTCAAAAGAGATTTCAGTTTCTAGAAAATATATTATAGGTGATAATAGAAAACTTGACTGCAAAAATAAAGGTACATCTGAAAATACAACAACAAAATGATTGAGTTGCTAATTTATTCATCATTCATTATTACATGTTTATAGTTGCTGAAGAGTTAAAGATCTTCCTATAAAACAACTAATTCATTTGACAACACACTAGATATATTTGACAACAAAATATAAACTAACTAAGAGATATTGATAGCTAATCGTAGTTGTTCAACAAACCAAAGACAACACATAGGACATATGGACACATATACATGTTTATTTTTGGAGCATTAATTCCAACACCCACTCTTAATGCTACAATAATAAATTGACTTACAACATTACACAAAATAGTACATAATATAGAAACTATTCTTTGAAAATAGTTCATAGACTAGTAAGACTTCTTCAAGTTTCTCCCAACTGCTAGTATAATAATGCAACTATCATCCAAGTATCCAACATCACTAGACACCATTTACACATGAAGTGTCTCATCACCCTTCTAAAGGTATGATGTTGAACTTTTAGATTTTTAGATCTCTTGAACTATAGACACAATCCTCACGTGTATGTCTTATAACCTCAAAGAGGCATAGTTTCTCTGATTTGTGAGCACCTCAGACCATTGAGAAATTATATAGCCTCTACTGCATCTTTTCCTATCTTCAAAACAATGAACTCTTCAAAACTAAACAAGTTTTTCATTTTCAATGATGTCATCATCAATTTCTTCATTTGATAATAACTGTACAACTATTGACATTCTTTCAACTCTTATAACTGTAGTGCACTACTCATTAAATTATTTTTACTTTACAAATGACTTCTTCTTCACCTCTGGCAACTCTTCTTTGACCTCAGGATATCTAATATCCAACACGACAAACAACATTTGAGGGTTTGTAATTTCTCGATGCAGCCTCTATTTCTACAACAATAATATCTGAACGCAACTTCTATTTCCACAAAATCAGGGGTGCCTAGGTGAACAACTTTCATATAGCACAGTCCACACTATACGAATTACCGAATTTCATATCCAAGAGCAAAAACACACAATTGAACGTCCTCACATATCAACTCAGCACCAAACTTTTAATAACTTAGGTTTATGACATAATGAACTCCATATGCTTTACACAGAAATGACTCTGGTACCATAATAGAAAACTAGACTTCTGAAAATATAACAATAAAAAGACTGAGTTTCTAATTTATTTATTAAACAGTATTACATATTTATAACTGTTGAAGATTCAAAGATCTTTCTATAAAACAGCTAATTTAATAAAAAGATCAAGTTTCTAATTTATTTATTAAATAGTATTACATATTTATAGCTGCTGAAGATTCAAAGCAGCTAATTTATTTGACAGTACACTAGAAACTGTTCACCAGACCAAAGACAACAAACTGAACATGTAGACACATCTACATGTTTATTTTGGAGCATTAATTCCTAGGAGGTGGAAGAAAACTGATTAGCATGTGAACAACAATACATTTGAGAAAGCAATTTACCAGGTCCATGCCGAGAAAGAAAAGAAGCATGGAAGCAAGCAAGAACAAGAACAATACTCAAATGATACGAAAATCTGAGTTAATCTAGGGCTTCCAACTGGTTTATCCTACAATTTTTAGGAGAAGAAAAAGATTCTCTAGAAGAGGTTCTCCCACTAATAAGCATATCGCCTAATTAAGGCCACCAAACATTGTTGATCTCAAAAGCACGGACTGATGTTGGACGTGTTTGGGTAAACATGGCCATCTGTCTACCTTCAATATTCTGCATAACTCTTCCCTCTCCATCAAACACAACCATTTTATTCCTAGGCAAGTGCACACAAATCCATCCACTGCTGTTAACCGCTACTTGTGCACATCTCAAGCTGCCAAAGTCATTCACAATCCCAGCATGAGAAACTTCTCCACACAGCCTTCTCGGCAATTCTGGCAGTTCTGACCATCTCTCATCCCCATCACCTTCATTCAACCTCCATAATCGCAGGTCCTTATTGTATACCAAAACCACCTTCCCATCATACCCAGTTAACTGCCAATGATAAAAAATTTGAGAAAGTGACCTATCTGATAACTGTGGATGTCTAATAACATCCCAATACTTATTTGTTACATCTAATGATACAACATCTAACCTGCATCGATTCAGCCCAAGGTAAGTTGAGTTGAGCCAATAAAACCTTCCTCTAGAGTACACCCCTTCCCCGAATGGGTTAACTGATCTGCTTGTATTGATCTGCAACTTCGTCCAGACATTGGTCTGTGAATTAAAAATCTCCACCACCATTTTGTTTTCCTCTCCGACGATTAGACTTCTTCCAATGATTAAGATGCAGACCCTTGTGGAGCCATCGAAGGCCAATCCAATGAAATCATATCGTCTGAGTTGAGCAGGAGGAGGAAGCTCTTTCCATGTTTTGATGACAGGATTGCAAATGTAAAACAAAGTGGGTGCTCCGTCCTTGGAGCAGCAGAGCAAACTCTTGCAAGAAGTAACAACATTGATTGAATCAGGTCCCAAAAATTGTAAGGATAGTCTATATACATGGGAATTACGTACTGGTTGAATAAGATATAAATTGTTATTGAGAGAGTTTATCCAGTGCGAAGGATGGAGGCGGCCAATGAGAAAAGTAGAAGTGGAACAGGGATGAACTAATGGTATTATCCTTTGGAAGCACTGTGATGGAGAGAGAAGGAAATTCCATTGTTTACAAACTGCTCTGAACTTGCCACTCACCAAAGTGGGCAGCTTCGCTAAAACAATTATTATTAATTCTTCTGGTAGCCTGCCCCATATCTCAGAATTCATCTCCATCGCTTATTTCGTTGGAATTTGTTTCACAGGAATCTCCGCCTCTTATATTTAGCTTAAAATTAAAAACAATTGTTTCGTGGAAGACTCAGATTTCTATCTCATCGAATACAAAAGAGGAAGAACCTAATGGATTGAATTCGTCCAATTCCATCATATGCAACTTATCTGAAGATAGCTGTGGATAGGATAGCATTTCAAAAAATGTCTTCCGAGCTGAAGTGCCGTATTTGTTCACTCTAAATCAATGACGTGTGTAATTATGTCCTTTTGTTAGATAGGAAAACAGTGTTTTACGTTCACGCTTAGTCGTAGTCTTAAATTGCTTGCACTTTAGCACAAGGGGAGCATTAGGTTAGGTGAGTTCAGATATTGTAAATTCAACGTGGCCTAAATAAATAAATAATATAAGTTTTCTCATCAAATCTTCACAGAAAACTGAAATGCAGGTAAAATGGTCAAAGTTTCCCAATATATAAATGACAAAAAAAGGGTGTATTTCGAAGTTGTGTAGACTTGTAATAAGTGCATAAGAAATTTTTTTATTACTATTAAAAGAATCAAAATTATATCTCAAATTACTTTTAAAATATGATCTAATATTTTATTATTTAAAACATTTGATGAGTGCAAGTTTCAAAATATACAGTTGTTTACAATCTTAAAAATTATTGAGTGAGTATATATAAAGTATTAATATATAGGAAAATATATAGTTGAGGTTTACTTAGGGATGTACACAATTCTATATTTTGTAGATGTGTTGAATAAATAATTTTTAGAAATTAACAATTATTTGTTGGGCAATGTCTAACATTTGTTTCATGTTCACTTATGTGTTTAGAATTTCATTACAGCTACTGCAACATAAAATAAGGATTTCCTCTCTTTATTAATTGAATATCTAATCCATATTCATAAATGAGATTGGTTTTGTGCAACTATTCAACACATCCACAAAATATTAGAATTGTGTACATCCCTAAATAAATCTCAACTATATATTTTCTTACATATTTAGAAATTGACAAGTACTTGCTGGGCAATGTCTAACATTTGTTCCATGTTCACATGTCTTTAGAGTTTCATAACAACTATTGCAAAATAAATTAAGAATTTCATCTCTTCATTAATTGAATATCTAATCCATATTCATAAATGAGATTGGTTTTGTGCAAAATTTTGATCATTGCAAATACAATTTCATATACGATATAACTGTTTCTAAGTACTCCTATAGTAGTGGTAGATTTTCAACCATATATATGTTAATCTATCAATTGAAAAATAATAGTAGGAATTACATGAAGAATGAAAGATATAAGAACCAAAATATAAAAGTATTATTTTTTATCCTATTTCATAATTCTACCATTGTTCATATGTTAGAAGTAAAACACCTTCTGAATGAGAGGAGCATTGGATTAAATATGACCATGGTTAATTAAAATCAGTCATAGAAAGTTGATTAGAGTAACTTTCTATGTCACTATCTTCATTTTAATATGATACATTTTTTCAAATATAAAAAATAAAATTTATATATTTTGTCATTAAAAGATAGATAAAAACTATTAGACCCTTTGGATAAAAATGGAGATGAAAATAAATGATACTATGGTCCTTTTATTAATAAGGGGATTTGTAATGAATATTTTTAATGACCATCTTCAAATGGAGGATTAATTGTATTTTTAAATAGTTATCAAGATCATCATCATGAACAAGCATGTTGGTTGAAATTACCATAGTAAAATATTTAAGATCATATGAGAGAACTAGAAATGTTATACAAAATTATTCAAAGAACATTTTTTGGTGGGGTATAGGCATTATAGAAGCATACATGTTGTGTCTAACTCAAGGTAAAGGGTACACCATATACTAGGTTTTCTATTAAACATTTTCTCCATTTACAATGTTTTATATATTATTTTCTAAATAAAGCTTTTCCTTCTAGAATGTAATTTAGTTGTGAGGGTCTAAACCACCAAAAAATTTCATGGGTGATTAACAATTAAAATTAGAATCAATATATTAAAAGTTTTAAAATTATATTAATAAATTATTTAATTTTTGGTACTATATCTTTGAATTTATATTGAAACATTTTTATATGTTATTTTAAATTTGTATCATAATTATGGGAAACTAGTGCATAACACATCCAATAGGAAACTTAAACTTAACTGTGTACTTTAAAACACTCATTCAACTATTTTCATGATAATAACTAACATAGTATAAAAGTTACTATAGGAGAATTTAAAGTATGCACTTGAGATTTTAAAAATAGAGAGAAATAAATTGTAATTCTTATGTTGATTAAAATTGTTAGAAAGAAAAGGTGGAAATTATCTTCTTTTGTATTGTGTATATTTATTAGAAATTGGATCATTAAAAAATATTTTGTTGATTATACTATTACTTATAGTGGCACTAATTGGTCAGAATTAATGAAAAGCATAACATATTATGATTTTGTAGACTTGGAAGATAGCCATTCTAATCCACTTCTATCTTCTATTGGTTTAGGGATTGCTCTATGTTTTGACAGCGTTGTCATGGCATACCCTTAGGATAAACTATATAATTTTGAAAATATCATAAATAGATCATAGAAAGTTTATGCATGTTACTTACCACCTTTCATGGGTCCCTTTATTCCTCCATGGAACCTTCTATTCTTCCAAAGACTAATGTAGAGGATGTAATTGATGCTCATCAATAATGGATATTCTCATAAGTGCAATTAGAAGAAGATGATTGATATGAGATATCATCTACATATTAATCATCACTGGGAAAGAGGTGACCCGACTTTTGATATTTCTTAGCATGTTTATGTTGAATAGTAAGAAGTGGATTAACAATTTGTAGAGCATAAATAAATATGTGAAACTCAAATAAAATGATAACACTGTGAGACATGGACCAGCTCTGATACCATGTGAGATTTTGCCAAGATCAAGAGACAATGGAAAGCACAAATAAGAGAGACAAAATATATGATAGGAATAAATTGTATTCTATCACGATGCAAAATATGATCAACTGGATCATTACAAGATGTTGATTGATTGCCCATACAAAAAATGTAGATGAGCCTGCTTATATAGGCAAGGCTAGGGATATGTGAGCACACAAACATGACATGTGGCTCAATAAGAAACAAGGGTAGGTAGGAAATAGATGTGGGTACATAGGAGAAATAATATAATATTCCACATCAGGTGGAATGTAACAACAAGATAAGATCAACACCATAAAAGGTGGAAATTCTCCTACACACACTATCCCAATATTGGCACAAACACCCAAGTGTCTCATACCCAAACTACTATTAAATGCATGTACCTAAGTAGACTTAAGTATAGTGTAATAATATCCATGATGAATAATCATTTACACCAACAAACACGATACACCAGATGTACATGGTTCACCAATTTGACTACATCCATAAGAAGTAGGGGAAAATACTTGTATTATTATCTTTATTTGTTTACACATATAACAATGATTACGCTACAATAATATCATGATATGAGATGATTTCATATCTATAAATATATCCATCTCCAAAGGAAGCCGAGTAGACAAGCAATTGGATGAAAAACATGTTGGCAACAAGGCCTAAAACTGAGAGGGGGATGGGGTGAATCAGTTTTCTTAAAAAAATTACTTATCTCAAACACAATTTCAGATCTAATAATTAACAATGAAAGCACAGATTATCACCACAATAATAACACTAATATTTTTGACGTGGAAAACCCAGTTAAAGGAAAAACCACATTGGGAACCTACCCACAATATGATGATACCCTGTTAAAAGTATATGAAATATTACAATGGGGAATACATATGCATTCAGGCATACTACCTAGAGCTCACTGCTCAAAACAACAACAAGGAGGGCTACGAACCTTCAAAAGACTCATTGTCTTACAAAAATATTTGGATTACATCCGGAAGGTCATGAACTGATAGAATAGCATCTCCTCATGCCTGGTTATAGTTCCTGTTAGGCTCATATCACATAATCTTCTCCTTCGCACTTATTCACACTTCCTCCTACTTCTTTTCTACTACCGAATGATTAATTCATTATTCGCACACACATATCTCTCTCTCGCATGAGTATTATATTTATTTATACATATCATTAGCCTATATTTTAAGGTTGGCTCAACATACATCACAAATTACAAAGATATAACCATACGTGCTACAATATTATATGTGAGCCAAAACAATGTCAGCAAAGACATAGTATGGGCCTAAATCACCACCTCGAACATAAAACACCTCCAAGAATTATGCCATGAACATTTGTTGGATATTAGAGTTTGTTGGAATGTGTTGTTGTCATTGATGTCAACATATTCCTATGTTGCAGAGAATTGGTTTGTTGCAGATGTGCTAATGCAGATTAATGGGTTTTGAGATACTTATCTCTAGTTGATTTAGTATGAGTTTCATGATTCTATGTGGTGATTTGATTGAGTTATGTGATCTGGTGTGATGGTTGGTTTTTCAGTGTTCAATATTTTAGAGTTATGGTATTTGATCCATATTTCTCTAGAATGATTATATCTTGAGTTATGAATTTTGGAGAATGTTTGGGATGTTCATGTGTGTCCTCAGATCAGATGGTTCATGATTTGAAACTTTGCAATTGTATCTTTTAGTTTGTCAGTTGGTGTTCTTGAGCTTCGGTGATGAAATAATGATGATTCTTGTTATATGAGTTGTTGTGGTTATTGTGGTGGAATTCATGTTTCTTGTTGATGTTATCTAATCATGTTATATGCATTTTGGTGGTTCACGTTGATCGTGGTGTGTGTTATTGAAGATTTTATTGGTTTGGTGGTATTCTTTGTGTTATGCGATATATTCGGTGGTTTAGTGTATTGCAGATGATATTGGCAAATTATTTGATGGTGTTGCATGTTTGAGGATTTGATTTGGGTCCATGCTATGTCCTTCTCGACATTTTATTGGTCTATTTATGGATTTATGTATCGTATTAGGTCTTAATGTGTTGAGCCGACCTTAAGGTTAAGGTTAATGACTTGTATAAATAAGCATTGTAATCATGTAAGATGAGTGTCTATGAGTGTCTGTGGTTGCATCTATTATCTGTGAGAGTATTATATGTGTGAAAAAGAAAATTTATCTTTCGGTAGTGGAGAAGAGCAGAGAAGTATTATTGTGCAGATAGTGTGCTTAACCAGAACTATAATGAGGCATTTGGAGATGCTATTCTTTCAGCTCATGTAATCCAGATTATTGTCCAATATTTGTAAGGTAGTGAGCCTTCCTCAAGGTTGTAGCCCTTCTTGTATTTGAGCAGTGAGCTCTAGGCGGTGTTCTTGAATGCATGTGCATTCCACATTGTAATATTTTCACATACTATTACAGAGTATCATCATATTGTGGGTAGGTTCCCACCATGGTTTTTCCCTTGAATGGGTTTTACACGTAAAAAATCCACCTATTATGTGTGTTGTTGATGTGTTGTTTATCTTTTCTATTACTATTCCTAATCAGACCTAGAGTTGAGGTTAATTTGTTTAAGTTTGGTGAAAATTGAATCACCCCCCTCTCAGTTTTCTTACAATTTTACTACCTTGCTGCCAACAACATCCACAACACGCTAAAATCATCATAATGGCCAAGAACATGAACACCACTGGATTAAGGAAAATCATCAATAACGAGCACACCGATCAATGTAAACCATCAACATGGATAGTACACAATCTAGAAACATCCACAAGCATCATGAATTACCATAGCAACAACCACACCAACACAACTTACTAGAATCTTTATCATCATTATATAGAACTTCAAGAACATTAATTGAACTGACTGACAAACTGAAAGATTCACTTGAGGATATCCAAATCATGAACCATCTGATTTGAGGACACACCAAAATGTCCCGAACACACTAACGAGTCTACAAACTAAGCTATTACAACGCAAAGCAAAATCCAAAACATTGATCAACATCAAATAACTGAAAAACCAACTGCAATAATGAATCTCATAACTTAATCAAATATCCATGTGAACCACTGAAACTTAAGTTGAATCAACTAGAGATACTTATCTTGAAACCCTTTAATCCGCAACAACTCATTTGCAACACATTGGCCAAACCAACTCACTTTATCCAACTGCAACACACAGAGGAATATGTTGACATCAATGACAACACATCACTCATTCAATCCGAACACATATTTGCATATTATCCCAACAATATCCACATGCATCAAACAAAACAAAAGAAGTTAAATAGGTTATCTATTGGGATTCACATATCTAACAATATTCCACTTGAATTCCAACCACTATTGCGAGTCTTAGAGATGTTCCTCCACTCCAGTCCTATTGTCACATCTTCACAATTTTGAGAGAAGCCTTGCAAAACTTGAGCTTCTCCCTTGGTACTCGATTCGTCAATGCATCAACAAAATTCACTTTGGTATGGATCTTTTCAACTTGCAACTTTCCCTCTTCAAGCACACTCCAGATGAAGTGATATTGCAGCTCAATATGCTTTGATCTATTGTGAAAAGAAAAATACTCTTGATCAAGTGAATAGCATTGTTTCTATCACAAAACAAATTGAAAACATGTTCTTTGCATACCAACTCATCCAATAATCACTGAAACCATATCATTTCTTTTGCACCTTTAATTATAGCAATGTATTTAGCTTTGGTGGTGGAAAGTGCAACAACTTGTTGCAATTTAAAAACCCAATTGATCTTTGCCTTGACAAATGTGAAAACATAACCTATAGTTGATCTTTGTTTATCCAAGTCATTGGCCATATACGAGTCAATGATTCCTTGCAATTGTGTATCTATCTCTCTAAAGCACAAACATATTCTGAAGTGCCTTTCAAATAACTTAGTATCCACTTCATCACTTGCCAATGAGTTTTAAGTGGATTACACATAAATCTTCTCACTACTCCCATTGTATCAGAAATCTTAGGAAAATTGCACACCATAACATACATGAGGCAGCCAACAACTAATGAATATGGGATACCTTTCATTTCTTCTTGTATCTTGGGACACATTGTGGAGGATAAATAAAAATGATCAGCTAGTGGTGTGCTAATAGCCTTAGCACTCTTCATATTAAATATGTCCAAAACCTTATAAATATATTTCTCTTGCAACAATATGATTTCACTCTTCCATCTATCCCAATTTATGGTCATAGCAAGAATACTCTTCACTACCCCTAAATCCTTCATTGTAAAACTTGTGAGATAAATGTTTCTTCAAATCATGAACAAAACTCATGCTAGTGTCACTAACTAGCATGTCATCAACATATAAGAATAATAAAACAATATCACCATTATCCAACACCTCAAGTAGTAAACACATGGATCAAATTCACAGTGAGTAAAAAGGTGCTCAACCATGAAGGAATCAAACTTAAGGTACCATTGACTTAGGGCTTGTTTAAGCCTATACAAACCTCTCCTTAATTTGCAAAACAAATATTCTTGCTCTTTTTTCTCAAAACCTTTAGGCTATTGAATATACAATTCCTCCTCTATGTCATTATGGAGAAATCCAATCTTCACATCAAGTTGCTCAATTTCAAGGTCACATACCACTGCTAAACCCAAAATTGCTTGAATAGTAGTCGTCTTCACAATCGGTGAGAAAATCTCATTGAAGTCTATCCCTTTTGTGATCATAACACTTCACTACCAATTTGGCCTAAAAAATTTTGCTACCTCCCTCTTACTCTTTCATTATGTACACCATCAATTATTTAAGGCTCTTCAATTGGGTGGAAGCTTAATAAAGTCCCAAGTATTATTGGCCATGAGAGAATCCATTTCCTCCATCATTGCATCCAACCATTTCTCACGGTTGACATCTTTTGATAGGGAGATTGAGTGAGAAGTTACTCAACAAGCCTAAATTGGTTTAATTTGTTAAGTGGACCCAAGGATATAGTTTTTATTTTGTATTCAATTAGTGTTTGGCAACATAAAACTCTAACACCCACACCTCTCCTCAAACAACCACCCTATTGTGTGTTATGCAACTTTGTTCTAGCTTGCTTCCTCAATGTTACCCAAATCCTCCACCATAGGTCCGCGCCCCAAAATGACGTCTTTACTATCATTTTGATTTAATTAGGCCCATTAGGTGTATTTCAACTATCCTTGAATAATTTTGAAGGGTCTAACATCAATGAGGCAACCGGGTTCACTTTTTAGTAAAACAAGGCTAAAAGGCTACTAGCCTGTGGAGGCCTAATTTGAGTGAAATTTACTTATATGGTGCAACGATGGCCAATAAAACCTAGGAACTTGACTTGGGAGGTGTATAAAAGGTCCATAATCAAATATTTTTGAGGTATTAGCTCCTGAGAGGGAAGTATGAGGACTGTCCACATTTTGAGGCAAAGAAGTAGGGTTTTATGAGAGTTTTGTTCATGCAACAAAGGAAGTCTCTCCTAAACCACACACCAAGCTTCCAAAATATTCCATAAACTCTACCCCATCATTTAGAACAATAATCCAACTCTTCCCTGCATGAGATTTCATCAAACACTTGCTATGCAACAATAAAATGATTGTTAAATGCACTGTCACTATCAAATTCACTGTTTTTACTACACTTTGAAGGGTTAGAACAACATGGAAACCTTCACCAAGGTGTGAAATAACCTAAAAACACTTTTTCAACACCTGCCACAATATTTAAAGGCATGAACATGTTCACAAAGCAATTTTAGATCCAAAAGTCATTAAATTCCCCAAAACTAGGTACTTGCTGCCATCCACAACTTGACTCAATTTCAAGGTAAAATAAACACTTTTTGGAGCTCCAAATACATCAAAAACTCCACGGAGACTAGGGAAGACCTCTGCCTTAATTTTTTTCACTCAATTGATCTCTGAACACAAACTTATTTGAGTCTTTTTCAAATTTACTAGCCAAGTCCATCTCCAACTTGCCTAGCATGAACTAAAAAACACTTCCTTTGCAAAACCCTAGCCAAAAGATGAATTATTTACACTGTAAATGAGAAATAAAATTTTTCTAAGTCCATCTATGGGAGCCCAAACCTGGATTTAGACAAGTTGATGCATTTTGGAGACCAAAACCCTTGATAGGGCAACCAAGGAGCAAAAAATGAAACTTTTTGTACAATCAACTTCCAAACATGAAACCTGCAATATAATTACATGAGGAGAATTGAATATACAATAAAATCACTTCCCAAAAGGTATATTATAGAAATGAGGAGTCCCATTATGGACTGCTATACAAATGGAGTGCAAAATATGAGAAAAAACATGAAATTGTTGCCCTTTCAATTGATTTTTGTTAGAAAGTACAAAAGAAAACCCTATAACAAGAAGAGGGATGAATATAAATAGAATTTTTAAGGTGGTTAACAAGTCCTGTATGGACATAAGGCATTTTTGTCTTCTTTTTACAAAAAGTGTTCAAAATGACAACTTTTACAAGCAAAATGACAACTTTTGTTGCTCCAAGTGGCAATTTGAGCAACCTAACACAACCAACCTTCCAAAACAACCTAGGAATGATTAAAAACACTTTCTAAACATGTTTCAATTCTTTTCAAATCATGGCTAATCTTATAAGACAATTTTCCACTTTTTAGCCCTTTTGGCCTAGAAGCATAAAATTGACAATTCAAGCTCTAAGAAGCAAAAATTGACAATTCAAGCTCTAAGAAGAAAAAAATGATCTCTCAAGCACAAAATGAGATCAAAAACTTATGAAATGACTAAAAACAACCCATGATAACATTCAAAACCTATTACAAGACTTAAAAACACTTAAACATGAAAATACTAAAAATGGAGAGTATAAGCAAAACTAGGTGCTCTTGCACCATCTTTGTAGGCTTATTTGAAGGTAGTTAGCTCTAATTGATTGGAGATCAATATATGATAGTCATATAACTTTTTGAGAAGTCAATTCTCCCGAAGGACCTCCTTAATTGAGAAGATTGGATCTATGTATTTGTGTGCATAGGTTGTAAATTTTTCCCTCTTGATGAATTACTAGTATTATTATTATTACCAACATCACTGACATTTCCTATATTAACATCATTAAAATTTGTAAGAATTTGTCAAATATAGCCATGATATAGAGAAGAATGAATATCACAAAAGAGAGAAAATAGATTTGATAAGAATAAACTGTATTCTAATCAAGATGCAAAATAAGATCAACTAGATCATTACATACAATGTAAGATGATCTTATTTATAAAGGCAAGGCCATATGAATATATGATCACACAATCATGACATGTGGCTCAATGAGAAATAAAGGTAGGTGAGGGTAGTTAGGAGAAATAATAAAATATTCCACAAGAGGTGGATCACCCACTGATGGTGGAATGTAACAACAAGATAAGACCATAAAATGTGGAATTCATCCTACATGCATCATCCCTATGTGCACACTTCCCTAAGTGTCTCATATCCAAACTACTATGCAATGTATTACCCTAATTCAAATTAAGTAAAGTGTAATTATGAGACATAATTTACACCAAAACCCCCCATAAGTGCAACTTAGGGGAATGTTTACTTAAGTTAACAACGCAAGATGGGTCTGGGCTATGAGGTCATGTTAGGTACCCATGTAAAAATGAAAATGCAATCAAAGAAATGCAATCTCTCACAAACGAAGAAAGAGAGAAAAAACCCAATCGGAAAAAACTCCCCACAAAAGAGAGATGAAAACTATACAAAATAAATCTCAAAGAAGAAGTATGAGAAGTGTATGCCAGAATAGTGGTGTCAGTTGATTAATCAGAAAGACAAGAAACTAACATACCAATGAAACATTAGATATAAAGACTAAATTGGTAAACTAGTTAAAGAAGCAAATCTTTCAAAAGGTTTCTCATTGTTCTCTATCACATAGGATTCCTCAAGTCAATGGTTGCTATTAGATCATTGAGCAACTGACCTTTAGAATGAAAACTCCAAGAACAAGTGATAATGGATAAAAATGATCTATATGCAATATGCAACTAAGATCTATATGATAAACTTATTAAGATAAGGATTATGCTATGGTAATGATGATATAATAGCCTAATATGATATATGATACCATGATAAAATACTATACTAACAATGCTTATAAATGATTAAGATGATGATTTACAACAAAGAGAGGCAAAAATTAAGACTTTAATAGACTATAGCCCGGATGCATAAAACTTATGATGATTGATAATGAGAGAAATAAGGCTTATTTATAGAAGAATTGGGCAATTGGATGGTTAAGATTGAGTAATATTAACAAGGGCTAGGAATGAATGATCCTCAATCGATGTTTACAATTTTCACCAATGAAATGGTGACAATTGTCAACATGAGAAAGCTTGAGAGGAGAGAGAAGAGACATTAAATGCTTGAGAAGACATGGTGGTTACCTTAGGGGGTATGGTTAGGGTTGAGTTAGTGGATAATCCTTTTATCCAAAGGATAAAAGAATGTGCAAGAGTTAAAGGATAACCATGGTCAAAGCAATGAATGCTTGAAGAGACCCATGAGTTAAAATGATGGTTAAGTTAGAGAGAAAGTATCTAACCCAGGGTTGAGTTTGAGTTAACCATTAATGGTTTGGAAGACTTTAGAGGTTAACCATTTGAAGACATAAAGCCTTTAATGGTTATTGAAGACTTCAAAGGCTTTTGAGAAGTGACCTTTTTCTTAAGGAATGTGCAAATGTTTATGAGGGGGATTAGACTAAATTGGAAGTGATTAGAAGAATCTAGAAGGGGTTTAGGCATGCAAGTGGATTTTGTAGGAGAATGCAAGTGGGAGGATTTTTGGGATTTAATTAAAATAAAATTGATTTATTTCAATTATTGGTTGCAACTTGCATTTAATAGATTTAAATAAATATTGATTTATTTAAATGTGTGGAAGGTATTTAATTAATTGAAAAAGGGTATCTAATTAAATATAAATTTAATTAAATGTGAAGGGGTATTTAATTAAATAAACATGATCTATTTAATTAATAGACTAAATTTGGCTAGATCAATTAAATTAAATACAGTGAATAATTTATTTAATTTAATAGAGGAAGGGGTGAATTAATTAAATATTAATTTAATGAATAGAAGAATTGTTAGTGAATTAAATAAATATTAAATATTTATTTAATTTAGAATTCATTTTTATGTGTCTACATTTTTCCCCTCTTTGAAGTGATATGTGACCACATGTTGATTCAAAGAAAAATCACTTGATGATGTTGATAAAAATTTCGATTTGCTTGCCCTTGATGCTGATTTGATAGATGATAATGATAATGCCCCCTCGGGAGATGAATCGTGAAATCTTTGAATTTTTTAGAATAATCAACGATGTTTGAATTTTTTACGATTTTTGAATTTTTCAAAATATTTATGGTGTTCAATTTTTTCAAAATGTTTGGATTGATTCATCTCCCAAAAAAGAATGATTTAGGCTGCCAAATTAATTAAATTGAAGAAGTGGAAAAAACAATCCCACTTAATAACCCTCTTTTTACCTCTTGTGATTGGAGAATAGAGCTCTGGAGAAAATGTAAATTCTGTACCACACCCACCGATTTGAACGAGTCAGACACTTCTAGAGGCCCACCACGTATGGACCACCGGTAAGTATTAAAAAACTGTGCCTTTTTGTGAGATTTTTAATAATTTTTTGCAGGTTTTTCATGTTTTTGCTATGGATTTTGTCGGTTTAGCACATTAGAGTTAGGTTTTAGTGCATACAAAATGTAGTTTACTGCATAGCTACCCTAGGGCACAACTTTAGTGCATATGATGAATAGGTTAGCACATTTAGATGATAGGTAGCGTATTGGAGTCATTTAGCGTATTCACCCAATAAGGTATTACATCTATATGATAGATTAGTGCATTGCTAGAAGTAGCGCATTGGATGATCAATGTAGCACATTTGTTGATTTAGTAGCGTGCTTTGGGAGTGTTGGTTAGCACATTTGTGGAATATTCTAGCACTTTGATATGATTTAGCGCATTTTCATATTGTTTTAGCATATTACCTAAAAATATAAGAAATTGAATGTGTTTCCTTGGTTTCGATATGAATTAACTTGGATATGGATCATTTTTCTTTGGATATGGCTTGATTGGATTGATTGATTGATTTTCAATATGTTTCAAATTGATTTGAATATTTTGATTTTGGTATGGGTCTTTTGGATCTCGATATGGGTCCTTTGGTATGGTTTAATTGATTGATTTTTGATATGGTTCAATTTGATTATGCTTGATTTCAATTTGGTTCTTTTGGATCTTAATATGGGTCTTTTTGATCTAATTGTGTGATTTTGATATGGTTCCAGATAGGATTGTTTTGATTTTGACATGGGTCTTTTGGATCTCGATACGGTTCTTGATATGGGTCCTTTGGTATGGTTTAATTGATTGATTGTTGATTGATCTTCTGAATTTTGATTTCAATATGGTTTTGGATAGGATTTGATTGATTTTGATGTTGTTCTTGATATTAGTCTTTGGTATGTTTTAATTGATTGATTGTTGATTGATCTGATAGAGTTGATAAATTTGATAGATTGATGTGATTTCATGATCTGATGTGATTTGATTTTGATAGGCTTGATATGTTTTGATATGCAGGAGAAGTTAGGTGTCCTTCAGTCTCGGGTGAAATTCCCAAAGACATGGAAATTGATTCCTCAGTTGTCACAGGCTGATAGAGATATTATCGAGAGGTGTGGATTATCCTCTCTTCTTGACATGCTCTAGTATACAATACCGAGGGAGACTGACAGTGTTGGCAGAGTGGAGGCATATCAACACCAACACCTTTCACCTAGTGACTAGAGGGATGATGGTGACACCTGAGGACATCTATAGGATTCTTCGAATCCCTGTGGTGAGAGGTCTTCTGCAATATGAGCACGCAG
Source organism: Cryptomeria japonica (assembly GCF_030272615.1). Lineage (NCBI taxonomy): Eukaryota > Viridiplantae > Streptophyta > Pinopsida > Cupressales > Cupressaceae > Cryptomeria > Cryptomeria japonica. The sequence goes on along the minus strand of NC_081411.1, from coordinate 186,591,802 downwards.
AGGAGGACGGGGCTAAGGCATTGCGACGAGTGTTCTAGGACAAGCACATTTGTGGATCTGTGATCTCCTGACAAGAGATATTTGATAGATACGTGCCACTATGATTAGTTCTTTCAGGATTTATTGGAGGTTTTATATGTATCAACCGTAGGTCGAAGGGTCTAGCAGTGGGTTGGGGGTTAGTGCTAGAGGCCATGGTGACCGAGGGCAGGAGATTTTCTTGGGGATCATGCATGCTAGCATATCTATATTGGGAGTTGCATTAGGTGTTGTATAGAGGATAAGCGATTTTATCTGCAAGAGTGACATTTCTATAGGTGTGGGCTTAGGAGCACATAGCGATCACTTAGACACTAGCAAACAAAGATAGACTAGTTGGTCGACCCTATGTTTATGGATACACAGTTGTTGTTGTCCAATGTAAGCTAGGCAAATTGAAGTATTGGCATTGAGCGTTAGATGATTTGGATACAATCATTTGGAGGTCGTATCTTAACTATGAGGCATGGCCTAAGGATGAACGAGAGATGCCATATGTTTTTGCCTTGAGGTACTTGATTGGTCAGATGTCTTTCATTATCAAGAGGTTTTTACATAACCGAGTCTATAGGCAATATGTGAGATAGCAGGGAGTACCATTAGGAGCCTATTTATATGCATGTCGTCAGTAGGATATGCCAGAGTGTGGACCCACCATATCTAGTGATGCAGCCTGTGCTGAGTATCAGATTTTGGGTGCATAGACCTAGGACTATGTCACAGGAGTTATTGATGCAGGTATGATAGCTGAGTACTCACAGTACTAGATAACTCATGTAGTACCATAGTTGTTAGATCTTACCGAGGCAGTGCCAACTTTTGATGATGAGGAAGAGGACATACCATAGGGTAGAGGGGTTCACAGGTGCTAAGATGATGATGATGAGGAGGAGGGTGGGGATGATGGTGGATCAGGGGCCAGCAGGGCCATACATGATATAGAAAGCAAGACAATACAATAGAGGAGATCAAGGATGCCCCTTCCACAGGTCATAGGGACAAAGGCAATGGGCACTTCCTCCTAGGTGTAGATTCTATGATCCATAGGACAACTGCCAAGACAGGTATAGATCTGTGTGTCACCTCATCAATAGGATGCATAGATTAGAACACTTTAGGCCTCAGTTCAGCAGCTGTAGGAACAGGTTGCACAACAACAGAGACAGATTGCTCAGCAGTAGAATGATAGGGATGAGCAGAGGCATTGGTCGATAGAGTAGTAATAGGAGCCCCACTAAGAGACAGCTTGAGAGAGATGTAGTAACTGGCCAATGAGGTCAAGTATTAGAGGCTATTATATGAGGATCTGCTCCCTCGAGAGAATAGAGCACCAAGTTACGCAGTTGTGGCCGCTATGAGATCTGGATAGAGTCACTCCCAGACTAAGAGTTGGGGTGTGATAGGATTACTATGATAGGATCCACCAGGCAAAGATCCTGGGGCAGGAGCATCTAGAGGTGGTACAGGTGGAGTGAAACCATCAACTTTTGGACGCAGTCATGCCTAATTTTATTTATCTTGATGTTGTATAGACATTTGTGATGTTTATCATTCCTTTTGATGTATCTTATATACAAACCTGATATGATTTGTATTCTTGACATTATTTTGGAGATTTATATGAGATACAACAATGATTTTTCCTTGGATCCACATGTGGTACTTGTAGATGATGATGTGATGTTATATGATGATGCATATGAATGTATGTCATGATTTCTATCTTATATGCTTATAGATGTCTATATGTCATGATTTCTGTATATAAATGCATATGATGATTGTTATGATGATTTTACAATGAGCTATATGATCTTCTTGTGATATGCACGTATTGTGATATGTGCCTATTTGATGCATATGCTTATATGGGATGATGATAATTTTCATAAATGATTTATTTATGATGTGATGGATGCAATGATTTTATGTATGATGATGAGGATTTTCATGTATGGATGGATGCATTTACTTTATAATATAGAGGCCTATATGCATGTCTCTATGATTTTATGTTTATGGATTCTTATGATGTTTGTGTGGTGTGTGTTTTCTATGTGATGAGTGATTTCATGATGATGTGATCTATATGTTTTGAAGGTGATATATGATGAGTATGCCTATATGATGATTTGTTGATTCATGATTATGTTCATGTATGATGATGGATTATTCAATAATGATGTTGTATGTATGATGATGTTAATGCATATGAATGTGTATAATGTTCTATAATATAATTATTGACAATTTTATGGATGAATGCCATACTACGCTACTATATGTAAGGATAAAGATGTGTAATGAAATGATTATGATATACCACTAAATGTAATGATATGCATGTAATTAAATGCCTTTGATATGAATTCCATCTATTCTAACCATGCAAACTGATTTGTGAAATGTTGTCATTTCATCGACCAATTGTGTGTGTTCTTTTTATCATCATGGAGTTGTAAAATTTTGAAAGTTAGTACAAACATTGATGGTATAATTGAACCCTGATGACCTGAGTACAATTTACATGGATTTTGATATTGCAAAATGATACCAGCGTTGAGGTATAATTTTAACAAAGACAACCTCAATGTTGTTTGCCTAAAACAGGCACAAGTGAACCATCAGTATATGAAAATCCAAAATGTCTTCAATTATATGCTTCTAATAATGTCTTGTGACAAATTTGTATAGTACAAATGATCCACTCACAAATAGTAGACAAAGAAAATATCAAACCCCTTCTTTGCTTCTCTAGTTCAAGACATCCTTGAGTTTCTCTGAAGATCTGATAACCAAAAATCAAGATACAAACAGTCAAACCTCATGCTAAAGTAATCAAACCATGATTCAGGATATATCATCCATCGTGTTGTGTTTTACCAGTTCTAATGTTGAGTCTGAAGATTGGTTTGAAATGTGCATTCTATGTTCGATGTTGAATTGTGTTTTGATTCTTGCTTTGGGTGTTGCCTTAATGTTGGTTGTCTATTTTGTTGAAGACTAAAACCGATTTCCCCCATTGAGTGTAGGATTTTTCCCCTATTCTAGACAGGACCTTTCTTTATGGATATATACAAGGATCACAAGCCATGGTGAGATGTTAACATCATGCTTGAGATGGATACGAGGCTTTCTATTATGAATATGGAAAATGATAGTGAAAAGAAGATGAATGGTAGTGTAGGAATAGATGAAGGAGTTGATCTATCACAAATAGTGCCTATTGCTAGGTTTTCACTACTTGTTTTTATTGTATTTATTTTTTGTATTTTTCCCTTTCTTTATTTATTTTTATTTTTCTTCTATTCCGTGCATTATATGACTCAGCTGTAGAACCTTTTGAGATGGATGATGTTGATAGGCTCATCAAACAAGTCCCCTTTTTATGTAGATAAGTGATATGCACCTGATTTGTATGCTAATATGATGATGAAAGGACCTAGAAAATTTGGTTGAAACTTGCCTTTCTTTTCTTGATCCTATTGATTGCGGGGATTTTCTTTTAGTACCAAGTCACCAACCTAAAATATTCTTGGATTCACTCTATGGCTATAACTTCTGGACATTCTCTGTTGATATTATTTTATATGATCAAAAGCATGTTGACGGTGTTTGTTTAACAACTCCAACTCTTGTAGTTTGTTTATCTGGTACTCCTCATCTGGGATGAATCCTTTCAATGATACTCTGAGTAAAGGTATTATGACTTGAATGGGTAAGATGGCTTATGATATATATACAAGCACATATGGTGTGGCTCCTATAGGTGTGCAGATGCTAGTTCGGTATGCCCATAAGGGACAATTTAATTGGAGATGCCAATCATGACCAACATCGTTCACTGTCTTTTTTAAGATTTCCAGAATGGTTTTATTTGAAGCTTCTACTTGGCCATTTCCTTGACGATAGTATGGTGTGGAAAAACAATGCGGGATATGGATTCTGTTGCATATTTCTTTCACATCTTGGTTCTTGAAGGGTCTACCATTATCAGTGATAATGGAACTAGGAATGTCATATCGACATATAATGTAGTTCAGGATGGTAGAGGATATTTGCCTACCAGTGACAGTGGTTATTGGAACAACTTCAATCCATTTTATAAAATATTTAGTGGTTGTGATAATTAACTTGTGTCCATTTGAGGAGGGATGGATTTTATTGATGAGGTCGAGTCCCCACTGACAAAATGGCCATGATGTTGTGAATGGTTGTAGTTCTTGTGCTGGTGCATGTATAAGATTCCCATGGATTTGACAATTTTGACACTTCTTAGTAAACTGATTGGATTTTTTTCCATGTTTGGCTAGTAGTATCCTAGTCTCAAAAGTTTCTTGGCTAGAGTAGGACCACTTAAATGTGTACCACAAATACCCTCATGAACTTCTTGCAAGGCGGTTTCAGATTTGTTACTATTAAGAAACCGAAGGAGAGTAACATCAAGACCCCATCCATAAAGTGTATCAATAGTTAGGCTATAATGGGCTACTTGATGTATAAAGTTGTGTTTCAAGTTTCAGATATATTAGGTGGAAGGGTCTTATCTTCTAGGTAGGTATAGATCTTTTCATAGAATAGTGAGTCGGAATTGACAAGGTGACCTATGACTTGGGATTCAGGATTGTCGTGTGCAGGGGAAAATAATTGCTCCACCAGGAACTCATAACGATTTTGTTTTGTCAGTATTTGTAGGAGTGAGGTAATGGTTGCCATGGAATCTGTTGCTTTGTTATCTAGCCTGGGAATCTGCTCGAATTTGATAACCACAAAGTATTTCTTGAATTCATCCACCATCCTTTTGGTATCAACTTGTCATCCTTGGGTTCATAGTCATCATTTACCTAATTGATGACCAATTGGGAATCTCCATAGACCTGTATGTCCTTGTGGGGTGATGAGTAGGATGTCGATACTTGATCCATGTTGTGTGTATGATACATTAGGGTACAAGACCCATGGTTGTGTTGTGACTGTTAGGACATCCATGTCTGGAAATTCAATATACAACATATGATTGTCTTGTAATGGCACCTAAGCCAACTGATATGCTATTTCTTGACCTTTGATTGCCCTTTTGTTTGTGTATTGGATATAAAACTCACTCAAAATCATTAACCATTTAGCTAATCTTCCTGTTAAAGTAGCCTTGCTGAGTAAATACTTCAATGGGTCTATTTTTTCTATTAGCTTGATTGTATGAGCTAGCATGTAGTGTTGTAACTTATGAGAAGTGAACACCACTACTAAACAAACCTTTTCAATGAATGTGTAGTTGAGCTCATATTCATTTAATGTTAAACTAATGTAGTAAATTACTCTTTCGCTTCCTGTTGAATCCTCTTGTGCCAACAAAGCTCCTAAAGATACTTTTATAGCTGATATGTATAGTAGAAGTGGTTTTCTAGACATTGGTGACACCAATATGGGTGGATTCATCAGATATTGCTTTAATTGGTTGAATGATTCTTCACATTTGTCTTCCAATCTAAAAGGAACATTTTTGTGGAGTAGATGAGTGAAAGGGAGGCACTTGCCGACCAATTGTGCAATGAACCTTCTAATGGATTGCAACCTTCCTTGTAGAGATCCTAACTGGCTAATATTTCCAGGAGGTGGCGTCTCCATAATTGCTTGTACTTTTACGAGATCCACCTCGATGCCCTTAGTTGATACTATCTATCCCAGGAGCTTGCTTGACGTTACTCTAAACAAACACTTTTTTGGATTTAGTCGCACATTGAATTGTTCTAGCCTCTGAAATATTTTGTCAAGAATCTATAGATGTCCTTCTCTTATGAATGATTTGGGTAACATATCATCCACATAATCTTCCATGAGTTTTTACATCATGTCATGAAAAATGGTGGTCATTTTTCATTGATATGTTGCTCCTGCATTTTTTAAGCCAAAAGGCATGACATTCTAGCAGTAGGTACCCCATGGGCAGGTGAAAGTTGTCTTGTCTTGATCTTCTGGTGCTATTTTGATCTGATTGTATCCCAAAAGACCATCCATGAGTGATAACATGGCATGTCCTGTTGTTACATCTACAACAATACCAATGCTAGGTAAAGGAAAATCATCCTTTGGACAAGCCTTGTTCAAATATCTGAAGTTAGTGCATATCCTAGTGCTTTTGTCTAGTACTATGTGGGACATCCACTTTGCATAGTCAATTGGTTGGATGAAACCAACATCCAATAGTTTCTTTAGTTCTTCTTTGACTAGCAGTGCCACATGTGGATTCATTTTTCTCAACTTCTATTTGACAAGTTTGGCTCATGGAGCTATGGATAAATTGTGCATGATCAAATATGGATCTATCCTTGGCATATCTACATATGACCAAGAAAATTTGATTTTCTTTTCTTCGAAAAACCTTGTTAAACTTGGTTTCTCTTGATTTGTTAAGGATGCCGCCAGATGTAATATTCTTGTTGCTTCTGTAGTACCGATATTTATTAATTGTGTTGGCTCAATCAATATTGGTGATCTATCCTGATAATGCTTAGGAAGAGTGTTAGGTCTCTCATCTTCCAGCACCTTAGAGAGGTTTTCACTATTGGATGTGTCCTTTCTTTTTACTTTTTTTGTGATCTAGCACTTCCATTAGATGGTTTTCATTGTTAGATCTAGTTTGTCTTTTTTTTGTTTTGCGATTGAAAGACTTAATACTCCCCTGGTTGAAGACATCGTTATGAGATTCACTAGTGGAGCATGTTTCTAGGTTTACTGCACAGAGGTAATGGGCAATGGCATCATCATCTTGTAAGATGGGTATAGTGAGAGGTTCAATTTGTTCCCAGTTAATGAGTTCAGGATATATGAGGGGTAAAGAATTTTTGGGTGGATTAAGCTCTGATGTCGTAAGGGTCATGATAGAAACATTGTCAAGGTTGTCAGTACCAAGATCGAGGTTAATGATTGTACTCTCCTTGGGATTGTCTGTCTCATATTTAATCTTCTCATTCTCACTAGGATCATAGATATGTTGTGGTCCAAATTCAAATGATTGAGACCCTAAGCTTTCTCCTTTGCAAAGTGTTGGTGTATATGTATGAACCACATCTATATAAATGTCACAGGTTTTCTCAGAATAAGAACTCCATTCCCACTCATTTGAGTCTATTTTAGAACTGGCTTGAAGTTTATGGAATTATTAGTAGAAATTTTGAGTAGCTTCCTCCTTTTTAATGGCAAGTTCTTGTTGTTGTTCACATTCCTCTTCTTACTGCTTTGAGATTTCGTGGTCTACTTCTTGTTGTTGTGTTATTTCTTGTTTTTGTTGTTATCATCGTGCTAACTCTTGTTGTTGATTTTGTTTATCATGCTGACTCTTATTGTTGATGTTGTTGTTGATTTGTTTGTTGCTTGCAAAATGGAATATCCTGACCAAAGCCTAGTCCTAATTTGTTTTTAGCACTTTGAGTAGGAAGGTGTATGGGTTCTAGAATACCTTTTCTTCTCTTTCCAATAGGACTTTTTCCTATGTATCCCATCCTTTACATGATCTTGAACCCATTGCAATATTGTTCTATTGGGATTGTGACACTTAATGATGTTACTCTTGTGTCCTCTTCATCCTTGTATAACCAATTCAAGATATCCTTGTCCTTTGTTTCATCTACTAATGTTCCTACTTGAATAAATGCACCATCAAAGAGTTTGATGGGCTGTGAAGATTTTTTCTTGGAAGTTGATGGCTGTCTATGAGACCTTGGTGAAATTGGCAACTTTGATAGACATAAGGATGGTTCAAAAGATTATTCTCCCATGCCTTTGTCCTTTAACTACATATTTTTCTTAAAATCTATGGATAGAGATTCGAGCCAGTCTTTATTGTTTGATGATGTGGAAGCAAGAGCTTCCCTGTTGTGTGGTACAAGGACATTCTGAGTTTCTTTGAGATTGATGCAGTATTGGAAAGGATTAGTGTCTGTTGATATGGAAATTTCCTGTCCATTGTAAGGAAATTTTAGGTATTGGTGGTATGTATATGGTACCACTTGCATTTCATGGATCCAAGGATGACCCAAGAGTATGTTGTAAGATAAATATATGTCCAAGACTTGATAGATAGTGTCCCTTTGAACTGGTCCCACTTGAATAGGTAGTACCACCAACCCTTCTGATGATCTTTCTTCGTCATCATATGCTTTTAATGTTATCTCTTTCTTACAATCAATGGTTATTTCTGAGAAATCCAATGCATAGATAAGTTTCAGAGTACAGATATTTAGGCCAGCTCCATCTATTAGTACACATTTTACCTGATGTTTATAGAATAGAACCTTCAATATGGAGTGGGGTGTTATGCGGATGACTCAAAGAGACATCATCATGTTCAGAATAAGATAGATTGTGAGGCATGGTTAAATTCCCCACCATGGCTTGTAATCAATCAATATCCAATATGTTTAGAATGGTAGTGTTTACAAGAGCTCTCTGTAGAATATCTTTGTGCGCTGGTGAGATTTTGATATGATCTAATATTGATATGTGGGCTGATGTTTTTAATAATTGATCTACCAAAGTGTTGATTTTTAGGAGGAATAGATTGTTGGCATGAATGCAATAAACTAAGAGGGGGGTGAATCATTTTTCTCCAAAATTTACTACAACTTGAACCACAAAACAGATCTGATATTAAAAGTTAAAACATGAAACAACACCACATCAATAACACATATAACACCAAGATTTTTGATGTGGAAAACCTAGTTAAGGGAAAAACCATGGTGGAAACCTACCCACAATGAGATAGTAACCCATTAGGAGTAAATGAAATATTACAAAGAGGAAAAAACATGCATTCAGGCACACTGCCTAGAGCTCATAGCTCAAAATAAGAAACCCAGAAAGGCTACAACCTTTAGGGAAGGCTCACTGCCTTACATGAAGTTAATGGCAAATGCACACTCCAATGATACATTGTAGGTGATTGAAGGTTTTTTCATTGATGGAAACCTTACAATCCTATGACACCGGCACTAGCAAGATCAGATTCTACACCAGCAGTGAAAGGAAGCATACGAGCACAGAAGCCGACAGGAATTTTGTTGATAATATATTTTGTTTATTATTGTAAAATCATTGTAAGCAGACTTGACAAGTTGTAAAATGACTCTTATATAAGAGATTTCATTGTAGAACATTGTAAGGAGAATAATATATGTATGGAGGAATTTGATTAGGTGAAATAAGGCAGACCTATTATGCAAATTATAGGTTAAGGGTTTATGTAAGAAGCAGAGCTATAAACTGGTACTAGATCTGGCATAGTAGATGCTATTTTGAAGTAGTACATCACATTGGATTTATATAATCCATTTTGTAAGTCAGTGAGACTTCCCATTTTGTATTTGAGTAGTGAGCTCTAGGCACTTGGCCTTCCTGCATGCGCAGGCCCCTCTTGTAGCAGCAATATTCACTTATTGGCCAATAAGATAATATTACTGCTACAAGAGGGGCCTACACATGTAGGAAGGCCAAGTGCCTAGAGCTCACTGCTCAAATACAAAATGGGAAGTCTCACTGACTTACAAAATGGATTATATAAATCAAATGTGATGTATTGCTTCAAAATAGCATCTACTATGCCAGATCCAGTACCAGTTTATAGCTCTGCTTCTTACATAAACCCTTAACCTATAATTCGCATAATAGGTCTACCTTATTTTGCCTAATTACATTCCTCCATACATGTATTATTCTCCTTACAATGTTCTACAATGAACTCTCTTATATAAGAGTCATTTTACAACTTGCCAAGTTGGCTTACAATGATGTGTTTTTGGCTCCATTTTACTTCACCGAGCATTCAAACATTTTAAGAGCGTAAAATTTCCAGAGCTAAGGCATTTCAAGCAAAGAAGCAAAGCAATTCAGCAATCAATCTTTCCAAAGGTAGAAAAAGGTATTTATAATCATGGCATCTTCTTCTGTATCTGAATTCATAGAAAACCCTACTGTAGTGGAAGTAATCAAGCACCCTAGGACCATTTTTCAGTTAGTTCCCCAAATAGAAAAGAAGGATGATAATGTTGGTGCTTTTTCTCAAATCCCCAAAGGAGTTGTTTTTGTAGAAGACCCTAGGATGTATATTCATTACCACATAGAAGAATTAGGTGATGAAGAAATTAAGAACATGTACAAGACTATCATTTGTGATGATTCCGGTAATGTGAAACCTGAACACAAAATAATTGAAACCCTAGGATTCACTAAAATTCTTAGCATTCTAGATTTCCCTAAGGTATTAGGATAGTATTGAGCAGGGTACATGGTGCATTCTTTTGGCTAGATTCAGTTCACAAAATTGCTAAGGAAGTTGTAAAAGCTGTAACAGGGTTACCCTCCACTGGTAATAGACCTAACAAGACAAAGAAGGTCTCAAATGACCTAGTAATGAACCTAATAGGTGCAACATCTGACAAAAGGTCTTTAAGGGTGAATGATGTAACCAACATCAATGTGCTTATGCATAAAAAGTGCTTATGACATGATCAATGATAATGTGAAAATTGATGTGTGTGAATAGTTGAAGGATGAATTGATTGACAATCTAGGAAAGATCAAGAAGGACAAAAAGGGGACATTTAGATTCGGTAATTTACTTGTCTGTTTAATGCTACATATAACAAAACAGGTGCCCAGTATAGGTAACAAGAATCTTGGTTTTGACATACTGGTAGGCAAACAACTATCTGACTTATTGAACAACATGGTTGAAAACAAAGAAAAGAATATTAATGAGTACTTTCAAGCATTGAAGGTCAGAATGAACTCTAGAGTCAGATTATCACAAGAAATTGTAAATAAATATAAGGATGACATATGTTTTGTCATTAAGAAGGATGAGATCTGGATGGAGGCAATTATCTCGAGAACAATTTGGGTTACTGAAATGGGTTATGAAATAAATGATCACATAATTGAAACATATGCAAAAGCCCTTCTGGAAGCACCCAAGGAACCTAAGAAAGAGATATTTGGTAGTGCTGAAACCATTAAGAATCAAATTCAATCTAAGAAGAGAGTAAAGAAGGTAGAGGCAATTGTAAGGAGAGGATCAAGGGAGGCTAAGGCTATCAAAGAAGATGTACTCAAACAAACCGGTATCACTAAAGATGAGTTAGAAGCACTACAGCCTGAAACTCACCTTCCACCGGTAGCAACTTCTTTAGAGAGTGATATGCTAGCCGCATTTAAAAGAGTTGTGAGGAAAAGAGAACCTTCACTGGAAACTGCACCTTCACCTAGAAGAACTAGACAAAAACAAGCAGCAGTAAGGCCCCCGGTTAAGAAAATAACTCCTAAGAAGAAAAAGTTAACACAAAAGAAAAGGACTCAACAAAATATTGCTGCAATTGATAGACTGTTGGATGAAATAACTGAGGAAGGAAAGCTTAAGAACATCAACAAATTATATAATTCACTATCAGTTGATGATAAAGAAAATTGTGAAAACAGTGTAATTCTACACTTGGATATCTACAAGAAATTCTTGATGCAAGTTCTGGATGAATTACCAGTTGAACTATTTAAGAGACTTGAAGCAAGAAGGCAAGCTGTTGTAGAGCTTAACAAGAAAATGAAGGTAGAAAAACTACTTGTTGTTTACCCAGTAAACTCACCAAAGGAAATAGATGATCTAATTGTAGAGGCTAACTAGTTAGTATTCTCTACTGCACACCAACATATTGCATTGATGGTTGGTAGAGTAAATGAGGTTGTAGAGGAAACTACAAATGCGTGGGACATATTCCTTGTTGAGAAGGAAAAACAGGAAGAGTATAGAAACCCCAAACCAATCAAAGTATATCAAAAAGACAAGGATAAAGGAAAAGGAAAGGTTGGTGGACCTCCAAGCATCAAAATAATAGATAATCTACCGCCACCACCTCTAGATACTCCACTGGTAGCAACAACTGAAGATCAATCGGCTGATGAGAGTATGGATATACCACAAGAGGATGCAAATCCTAATTTTGAGGTATTATACACAGTTGATATTGATACTCAGAAAGTTAACATTGTGGTAGATAGGGACACAACCGGTAGGACAAATATGGCTAGTGAGCCACCGGTAATAGATAAAACAAATGACATAGAAGGAAAAATGGCAGATGGTACCATAGAGCAACAAGCACAACAATAGGCTCCAGCACAACAACAGGTTAATATAGAGTTAGTGCCACTGACAACAGCTGACCAAAACAAACCATTGCTTAAGGAAATGGAAACACAGACTTACCTACCAGAGGTCACCACAAGCAAGGATGCTGTTCACACCGGTAGAATTCAGAGTGTTGGCTCTTCAACTACAGGATTCAAATCAACCAATGTAACTAAAGTTCTTTTAGACTCCATAAAGAAAATAACAGATTGTAGCTCTCAGGCATACAAAGCTATAGATGATACAATTCCAATTTTGAAGATGATAGCTCCAAAATGTAATGTAGATAATAAGGATTCCTTGAGTCAACTTGACACTTTTTCTAAGTATATTACTGACAACACTGTGATAATTGAATAAATAAAAGAGGAAGCATTCAAGGAGAGGTTAGAAAAGGAAAAACATAAATTATTTGAGGAACAAATGAAGAAGTGTACAAGGTAGTTTGAAACACTTCTACCAGAACTGTGTAGCACATTAAAGGAATTCAAGACTTTGTACAAAGACACTTGTAAGACTAACTTTTTGACAGTTGATATTAACAGAAAAATGAGGAAGAATCAGGAGGAAATTAATAAACTAGCTGACAATTTCATTAATTCATCTAATTCATTATGAGTTTTTGAGCAGAAGATAATAGGCTTTGAGGAAGAACTACTAAAGATAGAAAGAGAAAAGGAGAGAATAAAAACTAAGGCTAAGGATCTAAAATGGAGACTAAGTCCTAAACTGGACTACGTAGCATCCTTAAGGAAAGAAATATCTGATGCATTGGTACAAGGACAGAAAACACCGACAGAGTAAATGCAACACCTCACCGGTATAGTTCAAAGGACAAAGGCAACAATAAAAGATAGTAAAAAGTTTCTTGAAAGCCTAAATTTGGTTTTGGTGGATCTTTTTCAAATTGTAACCAACCAGTTACAAGGTTGAGATAGGGAACCACACTCCATTGACACCTTGACAACCTTTTTCATTGATGCCAAAGGGGAAGTAGTGGTATGAGAAAATAATTAGCAAAAAGACTCATCTGCTCAGGGGGAGCTCGCATATTTTTGGTAACAATTTTTGGACTACAATTTTTGGATACACTTTTGAATTTTCTCATGAGTGTTGCCATCAATGCCAAAGGGGGAGATTGTTGGAAAATGCACACTCCAATGAGACATTATAGGTGATTGAAGGTTTTTTCATTGATGGCAACCTTACAATCCTATGACATCGGCAAGGTCATTCATCGGCACTAGCAAGATCAGATTCTACACCGGCACATGGACACTGGCATTGGTAGTGAAAGGAAGCATACTGGCACAAAAGCCAACAAGAATTTTGTTGATAATATATTTTGTTTATTATTGTAAAATCATTGTAAGCCGACTTGGCAAGTTGTAAAATGACTCTTATATAAGAGAGTTCATTATAGAACATTGTAAGGAGAATTATATGTATGGAGGAATGTAATTAGGTAAAATAAGGTAGACCTATTATGTGAATTATAGGTTAAGGGTTTGTGTAAGAAGCAGAGCTATAAACCGGTACTAGATCTAGCATAGTAGATACTATTTTGAAGCAGTACATCATATTGGATTTATATAATCCATTTTGTAAATAAGTGAGACTTCCCATTTTGTATTTGAGTAGTGAGCTCTAGGCACTTGGCCTTCCTGCATGTGCAGGCCCCTCTTGTAGCAGTAATAATCTCTTATTGGCCAGTAAGTGAATATTGTGGGTCACAAATCCCACTGAGATTTTTCCCACACTGGGTTTCCTCATTAAACTACTATGTTATGGTGTGTTTTTCATGTGGTTGTTTCTATCTCTGTTTATTGCATTACTTTCTGTTTACTGGTACATAGTTTTAATTTGCTCTACATGTTTTAAGTTAAGAAATTCATCTAACCGGTTAGATACTGATTCACCCCCCCCCCCTCTCTTAGTATCTGTGGGAATCCTAATAGAAGTCTCACTGACTTATAAAAGCATTTAGACAATAATCTAGTTTACATGAACTATGAAAATAACATCTCCAAATGCTTGAGTACAGTTTTGGTTAAGCACACAATCTGCTCTGCAACACCTGTCTTCTCCTTCACACTTCTGAAAGATCAAATCACTTGTTCGCACATACAACTCGATCATACACACTCTTAAAAATTACAAACATTTTTAGACATACATCTTGCATGATTATTACATTTATTTATACAAACCCTCAACCTTTATTTCAATGTCGGCCAAACCCTTAATACAAATTATAAAATAATAACCTCACACATTACAACAATATATGCAGACCAAAAAAATGTTAGCTAAGACATAATATGGACCCAAATCAATACTGTAAACACACAATAGCTCCAATAATTACGCTTTGATCATTCGCAATATGCTACAACCACCAAGAATGTTGCATAACATGAAGAATACCACCAGAGAAAAAATATCTTCAATAACGTGCACAATAATCAATGTGGACCAAGAATACGCATAGAACACGATCTAGAGATATTCACAAGCAACATGAATTGCACCACAATAACCACAACAACTCGGATCACTAGAATCATCATCATCTCTCTAACGGAGCTCAAGAACATCAACATATTAAAATTGATTGTCAACTTGAAATATTTTCTTGTGGATTTCCAAACCATGAACCACTCGAACCAAGGACACACATCAACATCAATAAAACATCCCACACATCTGCAGCTAAAGATATAGAAATTATGGAGAAATATGAAGCTCAAACCAAGATATAGAATAACATGAACAACCAAATAACATCCATAATACTGGATCTCATATCTCGATCAGAACATCATGAAGAGATTTTCAAATGGGAATGAACCTTCAACAAACAACATACTAGAAACCCTTTAAGTCGCATCAGTTCATCTACAACACATAGGCTAAACCAACTCATTCAACCAAACTATAACACTGGAATACATAGAAAAGTATGTTAACAAAAATTTCCAATAATCTCTCCATATGTTGACATCAATGACAACATATCAGCCAATGTCCAACAATCTCCCCCTTTGGCATTGATGTGAACATATGAATGTGAAAAAGATCAATGCAAAGAAAGAAATCAACTCAACAATCTCAAAAATCTCCCTACAGAATATAGAAGTTTTCCAAATGCTTCTCTCCCCATAATCATAGGGTTTTTCAGATGATTCTCTCCCCCTTTGACATCAATTACAAAGCCTTAGGAATCACAATTTTCTCTCCCCCTTGAATTAGCTTCACCAATATGAACATCTAAATCACAATCACTGACTACTCCCCCTAAGTAGCAACCTCACTCTGGACCACAAGATATCTCTGTGAGTTCACCAGAATGATAAAAATCCATGCATCTTAGTTCTCATCTGGAGGGGCAATTACCCCTAAATTCTCTCTAAGATACTCAAAGGTATCCTTAGGCAAAGGCTTCATAAAGATATTTGCAATTTGTTCCTTTGTAGATACATACTCTAATATGACTTCTTTCTCATTCACCTTCTCTCTTAAGAAATAAAACTTGATTGATATGTGCTTTGTCTTGGAATGCAATACCGAATTATTTGAAATATTGATAGCACTTGAATTGTCACAGTATATAGAAATAGGCTCATCATAAATAACCCTTATATCCTTCAATATTTGCTTCATCCAAATTCCCTAAGTACAATTGCTAGCAGCAACAATGTATTTATCTTATGTAGTAGATAAAGAGATAACATTCTGCTTCTTACTTGCCCAAGAGACCAACTTCTTACCCAAAAATAATGCACCACCTGTAGTACTTTTCTGGTCATCAACATCACCTGCCCAATCAAAATCTGTAAATGAACTCAAGGTAAAGTCATCATCTTTAGAATATCACAAACCAAAATCAATGACGCCCTTTCAAATATCTGAATATCCTTTTTATAGAAGTAACATGCGATTCCTTAGGATCAACTTGAAATCTATCAACATGACACATAACATTCATTATACTAGGTCTAGTCTGAGTTAAATACAACAAACCTCCAATCATACATCTAAATATGGTTTGATTAGCTTTCAGAGAATCATCATATTTTGTCAACTTACATCCGGTCACCATGGGTATACAAATAGGTTTAGAATCTTCAAGACCAAATTTCTTCAACAATTCCTTCATATATTTAGAGTGAGATATGAAAATACCTTTATCCAATTGAGTAATTTGCAATCCTAGAAAGAATTTCATTTCACCAATCATAGACATCTCAAATTCATTCTACATTTCTTCAGCAAATTTCTTAAATTGGAAATCATTTCCTCCAAAGATAATGTCATCAACAAAAAACAACAATCAAAATTGTATTCTTATCAATCTTGAAATAGAAATTACTATCAGCAGTACCTTTATTGAATCCAAGCTTCATCAAATAATTATCCAATCTAGCATACCAGGCTCTAGGGGATTGCTTGCTTTCTTCAACCAATAGACCATGTCCTTTTCATCTGTCAACTGAAATCCATTTGGTTTCTCAATGTAGACTTCTTCTTCCAATTCACCATTAAGAAAGGATGATTTGACATCCATCTGATAAACCTTGAAATCTTTGTGAGCAACATAGGCAAGAAATAATCTAACAACTTCAATTCTAGCCACCAAAGAAAAAGTATCCTCATAGTCAATTCCTTCCATCTGTGAATAACCTTTACAAACAAGTCTAGCTTTATTTCAGACAACTCCACCTTGTTCATTCAACTTATTTCAAAATACCCATTTAGTTTCAATTACATTTTTATCTTTAGGTCTAGGAACAAGAATCCATGTGTTATTTTTCTCAATATGATTCAATTCTTCTTCCATATCTTTAATCCAATTTTCATCTTTGCATGCTTCATAAACATTCTTAGGCTTAATCTTAGAAATCAAACAAATTTCTTTAGCAAGTCTTCTCCTAGTCATCACACCTTTATTCTTATCACTAATAATCTGATTTTCTGAATGATTCAATCTTACATATCTGGGAGTTTTATTATTTTCTTGAATTTATGGTTCTTGAATACTTTATTTTTCATTAACATTTGCAACTTCATTCTTGGGATTTTCCAGAGCAATCTGAACTTGACTTTGGGTCTACACTTGCTTTCCTTTATTTGAACTAGCATCTTGATCATCAGAATCATATCCACAAGATCTGATCTATCTCACATTACCTTCAGCAACCTTCACATTAAAACTTTCAACCATCTTTCTCAATCTTTTTTTATAACATCGTTAGGCCTTACTTTTAGTAGAATATACAAGAAAGATTTCTTCATCAGATCTACCATCAAACTTTCCTAGATATTCAACTCTTTTGATATAGCATTTACTTCCAAAAATTTTGAAATATTTAATAGTAGGAGCATGACCAAACCATACCTCATAAGGATTGTTACCAGTATCACCTTTGACATTTACCTAGTTAAGAGTGTATACTACAGTACTCACAGCTTCTCTCTAAAACACATGTGGAACATTTCCCTTCAATTATCATGGTTCTAGCAGCTTCTTAAACTATTCTATTCTTCCTCCCCACAACACCATTCTGTTGTGGTGTCCTAGGAGCAAACTGTCTCTTAAATCCATGCTCTTCACAATATGCATTAAACTCACCGTAAGTGAATTCTCTTCCTCTATTAGATCTTAGATACTTCAGCGTCAATCCAGTCTTAGTTTCAGGTCTAGCCTTTAAAATCTTGAACTTTTCCAATTCTTTAGACTTCTCCCTTAAGAAGGTAACCCACACCATCCTTGAATAATCATCAATCAACAACATGAAATACCTATCACCCTGCAAGCTTCTCACTCTAGAAGGACCACACAGATTAGTATGCACAAGATACAATAATCCATTAGAATTATATGGTTTTCTCTTATAAGTAGCTCTTGTCTATTTTTCTAATTGTTATTCCTTACATACTATGTTAGAGGGCTTTATTAACTTCGGTAGATCTCTCACTTCTTGAGTAGAACTTATCTTAACCATGCAGTCAAAATTTACATGACACGTCCTTTTATGCCATAACCAACTTTCATCAATCTAAGCAATCAAATAAATTTTATCGTTAGCATACAAATGAAAGATATTACCTTTAGTCTTTGTCCTTTCAATGCAATCTTAGTTCTAGAGCTACTCAAGATCTCACATTTGTCATTCTTGAATTGCAAGTTATATCCCTTACCAACCATCTGACCAACACTCAAAAGATTATGCTTTAAACCTTCAACATACAACACATCATCAATATTATGCTTACCATCAAGAGAAATAGAACCTCTACCATGGATTACATAAGCTT
The DNA here is from genome assembly GCF_030272615.1 of Cryptomeria japonica. Taxonomy (NCBI): domain Eukaryota; kingdom Viridiplantae; phylum Streptophyta; class Pinopsida; order Cupressales; family Cupressaceae; genus Cryptomeria; species Cryptomeria japonica. The sequence goes on along the minus strand of NC_081411.1, from coordinate 186,573,264 downwards.
TTTTATCACCAAATCTTACTATACCACCATCATACCTTTCAATTTTTACAAATTTACTTTTCTCACCTGTCATATGATAAGACCAACCACTGTCAATTACCCATTCATCTTTCTCCTCAACTTTAGTAGCTAAATCTTTCTACTCATTAATGTAGCTTGTAGAATATGTAGTTATAGGATCATCTTCCTTGATAGAAATGAACACAAATTCATCTCTTGAATTTCCCTTATCCGACTCATCATCTGTCACACCTTCATCAACAACATAATAACACTTCTTCAGATATTTAGGCTTATATCGCGAAAATGGCTTCTTAGGATTTCTATCTCTTTTCGGACACCTTGATGCGAAATGTCCTATCTTATTACATGAAAAAAATTTAAGAGGTAATTTCCATTCATACTTACCAACACCTTTAGGCAATCTTCTGGAAATAAGTGCTTCAAGATCCTGAAGATCTCTATCTTCATCTTCCATCTCTTTCTCATATATAGATACTCTTGTAGAACTTTCTCTCAGATCATATCTATGCTTCCTGGAAACAATAGCTTTGAATGCAGATTCAATCTTAGGAAGAGAGTCTTCAAACTTACTTAGATCAAAAGCAACAAGCTTACCAGTTAGCATGTCTCTTGTCACAATTGTCACAGTCTGGATCTCATGAATAGTAGCAGCTTTATGTTTGTAAGAAGCGGGCAAGGATCTCAACACTTTATTAACAATATCAGATTCCTCTAAAACTCCATCGACACATTTGATTCCACACACAAGCTCATTCATTTTCTACATAAAAGAAGTAATGTTCTCAACTTCACTCATCTTCAGGTTTTTATATTTACCCTTCAAGATCTGCATCTTAGAAATCTTTACATGACTATCACCTTCGTGCAAGGTCTCCAATTTGACCCAAATCTCATGAGAAATCTCTACATCTATTACATTAGTCATCTTGACAAGGAACTAAGCAATGCTTCCTTGGATCTAATATTGAATTATTCCTCATTTATCTCATCTATAGTAGTAGGACCATTCCATGAAACATTATATACATTCTTAGTAATCTTCCAGTACTCTTCTCCAATGCATCTCAAATGACATTTCATCCGGCTTTTCTAGAGAGTGTAGTTCATTCCATCAAATCTCAGACTATCCTTCTTAAAAGAAAAGGTTTCTATCCTGGATCTCCTCAAGCAGTCAAGATTCTTCTAGAGGATCTAGTTCTGATACCAATTGTTGGAAACAATGCAACAAACTAAGGGGGGGGTGAATCAGTTTTCCCAGAAACTTATTGCAACTTTAACCATAAAATAGATATGATAATTAATAGTTAAATCATGAAACAATACCACATCAATAACACACATAACACCAATATTTTTGACATGGAAAACCCAGTTAAGGGAAAAACCACAGTGGGAACCTACCCACAATGAGATGATACCCTGTTAAGAGTAAATGAAATATTACAAAGGGGATGCACATCCATTCAGGAACACTGCCTAAAGCTCACTACTCAAAATAAGAAACCCAGAAAGACTAAAACCTTTAATGTAGGCTCACTGCCTTACAAGAAGTCTCACTGACTTACAAAAGCCTTCAGACAATAATCCGAATTACATGAACTATGAAAATTATAGCATCTCCATATGCTTGAGTAAATTTTAGGTTAAGCACAAATTCTACTCTACATCAGTTCTCTTCTCCTTCATATTTCCAAAGGATCAAATCACTTGTTCACACATACAACTCAATCATACACACTCTTAAATATTGCAGATATTTTTAGACATACATCTTGCATGATTATTACATTTATTTATACAAACCCTCAGCCTTTATTTCAAGGTCGACCAAACCCTTAATACAGTTTATAAAATAATAACCTCACATGCTACAACAATATATGTGGACCAAAAAAATGTTGGCTAAGACATAGTCTGGACCCAAATCAATACGGCAGACACGCAACACCTCCAACAATTACACCTTGATCATCTTCAGCATCCTACAACCACCAAGAATGTCACTTAACATGAAGAATACCACCAGAAAAAGAAAATCTTCAATAACAGACACAATAATCAATGTGGACCACCAATATTCATAGAAAATGATCTAGAGATATTCACAAGCAATGTGAATTGCACCACAATAACTGCAACAACTCGGATCACTAGAATCATCATCATCTCTCTACTGGAGCTCAAGAACATCAACATAACTGACTATCAACCTAGAAGATTTGCTTGTGGATTTTCAAACCATGAACCACTCGAGTTGAGGACACACATCAATGTCTATAAAACATCCCACACACTTACAACTAAAGATATAGCAATTCCAGAGCAATACGAAGCTCAAACTAGAATACCGAATAACATGAACAATGAAATAACATCCATAATACTGGATCTCATATCTTGATCAGAATTTCATGTAGACCTTTGCAAATGGGAATGAACCATCTACAAACAACATAATAGGAACTCTTTAAGTCACATTAGTTCATCTGCAATAGATAGGCTAAATGATGGGAATGGGCTTGGGATAGACTAGCCTAGTCTATGCTCTTTGATCCTCTCCTTGGATCACCAAGTGTTCCAACCACACCCTATGGTCTCTAGGTTTTCCCTTTCTTTTGGAATCCCTTGACCTTGCCCAATCCACCCACCAACAACATGTGATTCTTCACCTAAGCTCTCACCTACTCACAAGCTTCAAAAACCCTTACATAGGTTAATAAGGGTTTAACTCTTCCTACACCTTCTTAGGTCCTAGCAAGGATAGAATAGGTCCTTGACATGTTTCTCCAACCACTCATGTGCCCCCAAGAGGTTTTTACATTCCTTCTTGTTACGGATTTCACAATTTTTCTTTTTTCCTACAAAATAGGGCTACAAGGAATGAGCCCCTATTAGGCCTCCATTCTGGACTTTTAGGGCTTCCTCTTGCAAACAATGCCAAAAATTGTAAAACTTCCCAAAGGGAATTCTATTCATTTATCAAAGGCTCAAGGATTTTCCTAGTTTTGGGCCCCCAAGTGTCCGTACACTGCCCTAGGTGAAATTAAGGGTTTTTAAGGGTTTTTTAGGCCTGCCAGGGTCATAGAGTTGGTTTGCTATCTTCACCACCTTTTATGGATTGGTGGAAGCTCCTCCTTCTCACCAATTATGCTCCACACACCTCTATTCAACTCCTCCAAAGGGTGCCTCCTTCCTTGTCCTTCCTTTCTCTCACGGATCTCTGCAACCTTGACCCTTCCTAGCCAGGCACATACTAGTCTCGCCTAGGAGTGGGTTTTTGAAAGGTTTTCCTGCATTCTCTAGGGCCCTGCTTCCTCTAAGATATTGTATAGGGTCTTTACTCCAATACCCCATGGTTTCATTGTGTTTCCACAATGGGGATAGGAGTTACCAACCCATTTTCTCAAAGCAGTCCAAAACTGGACAGCGAAGAGGTAATTACAAAATATTTACAGAGCACACAACACCTCCAAAACAAAACCTAATCTAAATGCTCAAAATGAAATTATAAACACTATACAATACTCTCAAAATAGTTTATTTTCTAGAATAATCCATTATCAATCCTTTAATGCTCCATTTGTGCCGACTGGCAACAAAAACACATTCATAGTCAAGGTGTTTTTCCTTTGGCCATACAATCTGACATCTAACCCCTCATTTTAGGGTTTGCAACAATATATAATGTCTTTGCCTCAATTTGTGTGCCAAGGTTAGGGTTCCCAATGCCAAGCTAAGGTTATGACCAATTTGGTGGAAAAGTTGCATGACAACTTTGAAAAGTTGTCATGCAACTTTTTGCAACTTTTAAGAAACTTTTGCAATGTTGCTTTTCTTGGATTTTAGGCCTTTATTAGGCTATCCTCTAGACACAACCATGCCAAAAGGACCCCAAACTCATCAATAGGCCAAAATTCCCTCAACCCCAAGAGATAACTCAACCTAGACTTGTGAACCTAGGACCTAAACTATGACCTAAACAAAACCAATGAGCTCTTGGCTCTTATTACATTACATGGCTTCATGAAGAAACAAAATCACAACAAAAACAAATGGTGGGAGCCCTTAGAAGGGTTCTCCTACACCATACTCCCCCTTTACACAAAACTAAGGAACTAGGGGAGAGATGAGAGCCAGATCAATACCAAGTTTCTTGAACCTGCCCTCTTCAACCCAAGTAGCTTCAGACACAGGTTGACCTGCCCACTTCACCAAGTGTTCCATGTAGACCTGGTGTCTAGTAGAATTTTTCACCCTTGACTTGAAGATCTACTCTGCTATAGGCTGCTTCACTTGAGGCAAGGCATTCACATCTAAGTCCTGCAACACCTTGGCCTAATTCTCAGTCTATCCTGCTATTTCACCTTTGTATAATATCAGATCAACAACATTGAAGACTAGTGATATAGCCAAATTTGAAGGAAGATCCACCTTGTAGGCATTCTCACCATATTTGGATAGAATTTGACAAGGTCCTACCCTCTTCATTTGCAACTTAGTAGGCTTGCCGCTTTGCATTCTATCTTTACTTAAATGGACCATCACATAGTCACCCACTTTGAACTGAACCTCCCTCCTTTTCTCATCCACTTTAGCTTTCAGTTTTTTAGTAGACTCTAGGATGGCTCTCTTGACCTATTCTTGTACTTCTTGGATAGTTTGAGTGAAGTCCTCTTCTTGCCCACTCTTCATCTCCATTGAACCAAGTTCTCTTAGTTCACACACCCCTCTAGGATGTCTGCCATAGACAACCTCAAAAGGACTCCTTCCAATGGTCCTATTTACACTATCATTGTAGGCATACTCAGCTTGTGGAATAACGAGATCCCAAGCTTGTCCATACTTCTTGGTTAGACACCGTAGCAATTTGCCTAACACCCTGTTAATGACTTCATTTTGACCATCAGTTTGTGGATGGTAAGTTGAGTTGAATGATAGATTAGTTCCTAGTCTTCTCCATAAGGTTTTCCAAAAATGGCCCATGAACTTGCTATCCCTATCTGAAACAATACTTAATGGGAGTCCATGAATCCTTACAATCTCCTTAAAGAAGAGATGTGCAATATAACTAGCATCATGAGTAGTTCTACATGGAATGAAGTGGCTCATCTTAGAAAACTTGTCTACCACCACATAGATGCTATCCATACCTGTCTTTGTCTTAGGGAGTCCTACCACAAAGTCCATGCTCACACACTCTCAAGGCCTATTTGGGACCGGTAATGGCTGATAGAGGCCTGCATTGCTTGATCCTCCTTTTGTCCTTTGGCATACACCACATTGCTCCACATACATTCTCACATCCCTTGGCAACCTAGGCCAATAGTGGTTTCTTTATACTAGATCCAAAGTTTTATTGATTCCAAATTGTCCACTTAGCCTTCCATTGTGTTTCTCTTGTATGAGATTTTCTCTCATGGATCCTCTAGGCACACATAACTGATTGCCTTTGAACAAGAGACCATTTTGAAGAGCGTAATCTGCATACTCACCATGAAAATGATTCTCAAACTCCTTACAGACCTTATAGGCTGATGAGAAGTCTTCATCTTCTTCATAGAGATCCTTGAAACCTTCTATCCCTATGCTCTGCAATTGTAATTCTTGGACAATCAATAACTTCCGGCTTAAAGCATCTACCACCTTGTTGAGCTAACCCTTTTTATGCTTGATGGTAAAGGTAAATGATTGGAGGTACTCCATCCACTTCAAATGTCTATTGCTAAGCTTCTCTTTAGTGTTAATGTAACTCAAAGCCTAGTTATCTGTGAACACCACAAATTCTTTTGGGAGTAGGTAATGCCTCCACTTCTTGAGAGACTGAACTAGTGCATACAACTCTAGATCATATGTTGAATACCTCTTCTTTGCCTCATTAAGCTTCTCACTGAAAAATGCCATAGGCCTTCCCTCTTGACTCAATACACTCCCTACTACAATTCCACTTGCATCACACTCCAATGTGAATAGCTTGTCAAAAGTAGGTAAGAGTAGGATGGGTTTTGTGGCTACTTCTTGCTTCAATAATTGGAATGCTTCATCAGCTTGTTCAGTCCATTTGAACTTAGTTTTAAGGCCTCCTTTTATAGTGTCAAGTACTGGTGCACATATGCCACTGAAGTTCCTCACAAACTTTGCTTGGATCCATCTTCAAGGTTCCCTTAGACACCACAAACCCCAAGTAGACTAACTCTTGCTTCAAGAAGTCACACTTCTCTAAGTTGATTGCCAACTTCTCTTCATGCAACCTCTCTAGGACTAACCTCAAATGTTCAAGGTGCTTCTCTTTGGTTCTACTATAGATGAGTATGTCATCTAAGTACACAACCACAAATCTGCCTATGAAGTCCTTCAACACCTCATTCATCAACCTCATGAAGGTGCTTGGGCCATTGGTAAGTCCAAATGGCATCACAAGCCATTCATACAACCCTTCTATGGCATCACAAGCCATTCATAAAAGAAGTCTTCCACTCATCACCCTCCTTAATCCTAATTTGATGATAACCATTTTTAAGGTCCAACTTAGTAAAATACATGGCACCCCCTAAACAGTCCATCAAATCTTCTATTCTAGGAATAGGGAATCTGTACCTTATGGTGATCCTATTTATTGCCCTTAAATCAGTGCAAAGTCTCCACTTGCCTCCCTTCTTTGTTGCTAGCACTACCAGGACTGCACATGGGTTGATTCTCTTCTTGATCAGTCCTTGATCCAACAACTCCTACACTTGCCTTGCCACCTCCTTATTTTGGTCAGGTGTGAGCTTATATGCTGCTTTATTGGGTAGGGATGCACCAGGGACAAAGTCTATTTGATGGCTTATAGACCTTCTTGGTGGAAGTGTTGCAGGTGCTCCATCACTCACTATGTCTTTATATTCTTGCAACATTTGCTTTACCTCCTTAGGTACCTCTATCTACAACTTACCTTCCTCCTCCTTTGGCTTCACAAAGATGGCACATCCCACTATCTCCTCTTCATGTAGTAGGTGTAAGAACTCTTTACCAGTGTTAAGTAAGACAATAGGTGTTCTTGAGGTTCCCTCATCATTCTCTGTTAGAGACTAAATCTTAAAGGTTTTGTTGTCCTTCTTGAAGTAAATGGAGTTCTCCTCTCCATCATAGATCACCTTCCTATCAAATTGCCAGGGTCTACCTAGCAGCAGATGACAAGCATCCATGGGTAGCACATCACAAAGGATCTTGTCCTTGTACCCTTCAATAGAAAACTCCACCCAAGTTTGTTCATTGATAAGCACACTCTACTCTTGATTCAACCATGTCACCTTGTAAGGACTAGTGTGGGGTATCTTTGTGAGTTTCAACTTCTTGGTTGCCACATCTGATATGATGTTATCAGTTGACCCTGAATCAACTATCACCTTGCAAACATTACCAAGGATTTTACATCTCACCCTAAACAATGCTCTCCTATGCCTAGGTTCATCCTTAATCGGCTGTCTTATCAAGACCCTATTGAACATCAAATTTTCTCCAATTTATGATTCAATATGGTCCACCTTAGGTGTTTTGTTCCTTGATGTGTCTTCATAGGCATAAGCAACCCTCTTTCCACTGTTTGATGAGGTAGGCTTGTCAGGGCATCTATAGGCCGGGTGTCCCAATTGACCACAATTGTAGAATTTCATGGTTACAAAGTAGGAATTACCCCTGTCGGTACCTTTGTCCCTATTTGGACCCCCTTGTGCACCTCTTCCTCTAGAATAGCCTCCTCTAAGAGTGGTTTCACTATTATGCTCAGTCAACTTGGACTCTCCTTGATTCCTTTGCTTATTTGCCTTGCTTTGGTAACCACCTCGGTGACTCATTTGATCTCTACCTCTGCCCCTACCCCTATTGTTGGAGTCTCCCTTCCTTTTGTTCCTCTCTTCCACCTTAGCAGCAAGCTGATGGCATTTTTGGATAGTAGTAGGAGTCCATAGGCTTATCTCCTCTTGGATGTTCCACTTTAGGCCACTTAAATACCTAGCCACATTGATAGATTCCTCTTCCTAGACTTTGGATCTAAGACAAAGCTTCTGAAACTCCTCTATGTAAGAGGCCACATCAAGATCTTTCTGCTTCAATCCCTATCTCTTCTTATGAAGTTGGACTTCATAATCCTCTGGCAAGTAGTTCTCCTTGATCTTACTCACCATGGCCTTCCAGTTTGCAATAGGTAGCTTCCCCGTGCTAATTCTCTCCTCTTGCAAGTACTTCCACCATGTCAAGGCTGCTCCCCTTAGTCTTGATTTGGCAACCTTGACCTTTTGGGCTTTTGTCACACCTTCACACTCAAAATGGTTCTCCATACCCTCAATCCATTCCATGACGGTGTTAGTATCCATCCTTCCACTAAAAAGTAGCAATCCTTAAAAAGATTTTGTATTCAAAGCCTTGATGGCCTTTACAAAAGGTTCTTCATTGATTAAGGGGTCTGGTTAAGGTATGATGTCATCTATATCAATAGCTTTCTTTCCTCTGTCATTGGTGTCCACACCCCAGAGTTCTTATGCTCTCTGATCAACCACTTCTTGCAGCTTGTTCCTTATCTCACTCATAGCATCTTCAAGGAGTCTATTTTTCTCCTTTTGTTCTTCTACCTCCCTAGCCAGCTCTGCATTAGTGACCATTATTTTCTCCCCTACTGATTCACTAGAATATAAATACATGCATGGTCCACCAAATCTTTACCTTGGCTTTGATACCAATCTGATGGGAATGGACTTGGGATAGACTAGCCTAGTCTATTCTCTTTGATCCTCTCCTTGGATCACCAGGTGTTCCAACCACACCCTAGGGTCTCTAGGTCTTCCCTTTCTTGTGGAATCCCCTAACCTTGTCCAATCCACCCACCAACAACATGTGATTCTTCTCCTAAGCTCTCACCTACTCACAAGATTTAAAAACCCTTACATAGACTAATAAGGGTTTAACTCTTTCTACACCCTCTTAGGTCCTAGCAAGGATAGGACAAGTCTTTGACATGTTTCTCCAACCACTCATGTGCCCCCAAGAGGTTTTGACATTCCTTCTTGTTACCGATTTCACAATTTTGCTTTTTTCCTACAAAATTGGGCTACAAGGAATGAGCCCCTATTAGGCCTCCATTCCAGACTTTTAGGGCTTCCTCTTGCAAACAATGCCAAATCTTGTAAAACTTCCCAAAGGGACTTCTATTCATTTATGAAAGGCTCAAGGATTTTTCTAGTTTTGGGCCCCCAAGTGTCTGTACACCGCCCTAGGTGAAATTAAGGGTTTTTAAGGGTTTTTAAGGCCTGCTAGGGTCACAGAGTTGGTTTGTTGTCTTCACCACCTTATCTGGATTGGTGGAAGCTCCTCCTTCTCACCAATGATGCTGCACACACCTCTCTTCAAATCCTCCAAAGGGTGCCTCCTTCCTTGTCCTTCCTTTCTCTCACGGACCTCTACAACCTTGACCCTTCCTAGCTAGGCATAGACCAGTCTCACCTAGGAGTGGGTTTTGGAAAGGTTTTCCTGCATTCTCCAGGGCCCTGCTTCCTCTAAGATACTATATAGGGTCTGTACTCCTATACCCCATGGTTTCATGGTGTTTCCACAATGGGGATAGGAGTTACCAGCCCATTTTCTCAAAGTAGTCCAAAACTGGACAGTGAAGAGGTAATTGCAAAATATTTATAGAGCACACAACACCTGCAAAACAAAACCTAATCTAAATGCTCAAAATTAAAGTATAAACACTATACAAGACTCTCAACATATTTTAGTTTCTAGAATAATCCATTATCAATCCTTTAATGCTCCATTTGTGCCGACTGGCAACAAAAACACAGTCATAGTCAAGGTGTTTTTCCTTTGGCCATACAATCTGACATCAAACCCCTCATTCTAGGGTTTACAAAAATATATAATGTCTTTGTCTCAGTTTGTGTGCCAATGATAGGGTTCCCAACACCAAGATAAGGTTATGACGAATTTGGTGGAAAAGTTGCATGACAACTTTGAAAAGTTGTCATGCAACTTTTTGCAACTTTTAAGCAACTTTTGCAATGTTTCTTTTCTTGGCTTTTAGGCCTTTATTAGGCTATCCTCTGGACACAACCATGCCAAAAGGACCCAAAACTCATCAATAGGCCCACATTCCCTCAACCCCAAGAGAAAACTCAACCTAGACTTGTGAACCTAGGACCTAAACTATGACCTAAACAAAACCAATGAGCTCTTGGCTCTTATTACATTACATGGCTTCATGAAGAAGCAAAATCACAACACAAACAAATGGTGGGAGCCCTTAGAAGGGTGCTCCTGCACCACCAAACTAGCTCATTCAACCAAATTGTAATAGTAGAATACATAGAAGAGTATGTTAACAAAACTTTTCAACAATCTCCCCATATGTTGACATCAATGAAAAATATCAGCCATTGTCCAACATAGATGTTCTGGATGCGCTTCCTTTCAATATATACTTGGATTGAGCTTGAGTGGTCACATTTACTAGGGCATGCTCTTGTTTGTCCTTGATTTTAATGAACATTGATTTGGTTGTCATATGTCGATATGTGATTGATAACGTTGTCGTAAATGTGATTGATACAAGCCCCTTTGTTTTTTGATGATGACAATGCCCCCTTGTCATAATTAGGAAGGGGATTTTTTAACGCTTCATCATCATCGTTGGTTTTATGTCCATCCACCATTATGTCACCTTTGTCTAGTAGATCTGGAACCAAGTTCTTCTATCTTTGGCAATCATTAGTCTGGTGACCTTTTCTTCAATGATACTCACAACAATTTGTATCATTCCACCATGATGGTTTGACTTGTGGTTCAGAGTATCTTGTGTATGGTAGTGTTATGATTTTATTTGCCAAAAGTTCTTTTAATGCTGATTCAAGTGATTGCCCCAAAGATGCAAACTTCCTTCGATATGATGTAGGGGATGATTTTGGGTTGTTATTTTCTTGATTGTTGGCTGGTGTAGTACTTGATAAGTTCAACACTAGTTATTTTGGTTTTACGTTATGATTGTCGACTATCCCATCATTGACGATATTCTTGTTTCTCGTCCATAATTTGGACTTGCCCACATTGTTGTTGGTTTTATTGTTATTGTTTTTTTAGTTGTTTGTAAAATTGGTACCTTCCTTAGAGATTTTTAAGATTCCTCTTTTAATCAAAGCTTCTTCAATTTTGATGCCATTATCGATCAATTTTTGGAAGCTACGTGGACATTGCAATTGGAGTTGATAACTTGCCTTGCTACTTAGATTGTCAATAAAGATATCCATATTTTTCTTTTAGGTATTGGATGAGGATATCTAGAAAACAATTGTTTCCATCTTTGTAGAAATGTCATGAATGTCTCATTATTTTTCTTTTTTGTATTGCAAAGATCAAGTATGGTTATCTCATGTTGGATATTGTAAGAGTATTGTGATACAAATTTGTTTACGATCTCCTCAAATGATCTAATGCCCAACGTAAGCTTTGATATCCACTCCATGGTTTGTCCAACTAAGCTTCTTGAAAATAATCTCATTAGGTAGGTGTCATTGTGTGTGAATTCCAAACTCATGGTGCAAAACTCTCTTACATGATCTTGGGGGTCAATTTTGCCATTATATTTCCCATACTTGGGAATTTCGCAATTGGGTGGAAATGGTATCATGTTTAAGCTTCGATCGAATGTATAGGGACAAATATCCTCTAAGGATTATCTCCTTGTTGCTCCTTGTTGCATGTCTTGCATTTGTTGCTGAAGAGCTTGGATTTGTTGTATTAATGCGTTCAAGGGCCTGTTATCATTGTTCCTTGGTTCATCGTAATTATCATGATCATTGGTATGATAGTTATGTGTTCTTGGCTCTTCTCTTGTTTCATGGTGTTGTTGTGTTGTTGTGTTAGCTGGTTCATCATAATTTTAACACCTTTTCTTGCTAGCATGAGAAAGTATTTTTCCTTGTCGGACTCTATGAGTTTCTACACTAGTTTTCGAAACCAAGGTTTTGTTGGGACTCTTGAAGTAGGTCCTCAACTTGATTTCATCTTCACTAGCATACAAATACATGTTAAAAGGGTTTGTTCCTCTATGTCCCATGATTAGTTGTGATTGTATTTCATGTTCTCTAAGCTTTTGAGCTCAAGTTACAATTGGCATGTGAAGAATTAGTTTGCAATTCAATAGGTGACTAATTGTTGAGGCAAATAAGCCAAGTTGATCTTTCCTCCTCTATTGAGATGTTGTGATAATGCGAATCTTTGTCCAAATGTATAATTTTTTAGAGACTCTTCATCAAATTCAGTTCCACAACCATGTGAATAATTTTGGAATCAGTGTAGGAATGTGTGATGCTTTAGCAAGAGTTTGCGGTTTATGTACATAAATTTCCTTATTTTCAAGATTTTCTTTTGACTAAGTTTTCTTTTCCTTGATTGATGAGGAATGGTCATACAAGTGAAGATTTTAAAATTTGATCATTGTTGTGAGTGCCAATTGGATGAGATGGTACCTAAGTCAAAATAGGAAAGATCCTTCCTATTGATAAGACTAAGGTAATCTGATTTTAATCTTTTTATTTTGTTGAAAAATGATGTATCTTATCAAATGAAATTCAACTAAAGATCAAAACGATAATTGTGCTCTTTTGATTGACCTAAGTTTAGTTGAAAAATGATACTTGTGATAACTTGATCCTCCTAAGTTGAAACTTATGTTTCTGATGACTAAAAGAACAACTCTGAAAAGGGTATACGAAAATGTTTTTATTTTACTAAAAAAGTTGCTAATCTTCTCTGTCTACGATATTTTTCTGAGGATGCGCTAAAATAGAAAGAGGAAATGCTAAAATATGAGTCAAAATCGCTATACTAATCCTCCAAAGTGCTATGCTATCCTTTGTAAGTGCTAAAATGTTCTATGAATCCACTATTGTGATAGTTGAAGCTGTTTTGAAAATTTGACTAGGTTAATTGTTGGCTTGAAAATGATTGTAATGAATAACTTCATCATATGTTGTCATTGATGAAACACATACACACACATATGTTCATATTGTCTACCAGTGTGACTTCAAAGTTGTTTATATTACAACCGATATACTAGAGGTTTATATCTAACCGGTACATGGTGACAACCGGTATATACATCAAGACAACTAGTGGTTATACATAACTCAACATCAACCTAAAGATCCAAAGAAGATTATCATAGGAGCATCAAAAGATAAGATAACCAGTGGTTATACATAGCTCGACATCAACCTGAAGATCCAATGAAGATTATCACAGGAGCATTAAAGGATAAATGGTTTATATGTTTAACTCCAACCAGTATTGTTGTTCCAACCGGTATTCATTGATTATGTGATGAGTTATCACTAGTCATGATGAGTTATCCTTACCAACAATTTTTGGTGGTATTTTTGTGATTAGTTATGATTGTTTGACTAGATACACTGCACCTAGGGGTAAGTGCACAAAGATGGTAGTAAAAAAGGGGGTATAAGTGGACACTTTTTTTCTAAAATTAGGTGAACCTAAACTTGGAGGCAAAATTTGAAAGTCATGCACTCAAGATATGAAGATAATCAAAGAACAAATATTGTAGTACTCTGAATATAGTTTTCAAACTACTAAATTTTTTCAAAATTAGATAAGATTAAGGGGCTCAAATCCTTCACGCACGAAAAAAAGACCCTAATTTTTTCTGAAAAACATAACATAGTGTCCAACGTGTGCATGAAAAAAGTCATAGTTAGATTTAGTATTTTGACAAATCCTTTGGCAGAAAGATAGTTAAGAGTGAGAACTAGAAGATGTGTATTTTTTTGTAATTTTTTGTTGAGTTTTTTTTTTTATGATTTTTCCAATCGAGCACATCCTGAAAATTAGGTACCTGTTCGTGCATGAAGCATAAGTTGCACTAAACAAATCGAAAATACAATTTTTTTTTTAAATTGTAAATAATCAAGTTCACTACAATAATATATAAAGATTTTTAAATTTGGATAAGTATATCAAAAGTTATTAAAAACATGGTGCACCTATGTCTGTGAGAACTATGGAGACACTGGTAAAATAAATTCAATAATAATATGTTATTGTTGTTCAAATTTAAAAAAAATTATATGGTTAGAAAGCTTAGAAGATGGATGAAAATATGGTGGCAATTTTAGAAATACCCACTTGATGAAGTGTAAACCTGATGATGACAAAGGCGATAAGCCAAGTTGATAAAATAAAACATGTCAAAAATGAGAAAAATGGAGGGAAATCAAACTTCCAAACCGTACATTTGTCATCCAGGCCTATTTCCAAGCCTAAACAATCAAAAGCATGTACAAGGTACTTATGTTGTAAGTAGTGTGGACATGCTATATTTACTATAAATAACACGTGCATGCTATGCTTACTATAAATAGCACATACGCGCTAAGTTTGTTTAAGTTTGTTAAAATTATGTTTATCATGTATGCTCTCCTAAGAAAATTGACTGATGGATTTGTGTGTGTGTATTGAATAGGAGGAAGAAGGGTCTTAAATTGAACCATGGGTGCATTACCATGACAAACAAGGAAACCTGCAACAACATTCTTCTCGAATGTATTTTTAATGAACAAAGAAGATGTGGAAAATAGTGTCAACAAAACAAAATAATGAGTCAGAGTACCTACAATATTTTTTTCAGAAGGAAACAACCAGTAGGAAGAGAAAGAGGGAGAGTAACACAGATGATGTCCTGGATAATGATAGTGGTGAGTATGCGAGAGTTCCCATGTTGTTACACAACGCCTGTCACCTAAATAAATTAAAGTTAGTTGTAAGCATGGCAGTGGTAGTATATGATCATCATCACTTGTCAAAAGGCTTGGAAGGGTACATACCCATGAAAGAAATCAAGTGTGTAATTCCTATAGTCACAATTGAGATCAGTCCTATAACCTTGCAAATTTAATAGAATCATATGTATTAGAAAGGCAGTACTCTTAGGGTTAGGTCAAGCTCTTACACTTTCTTTTTAGTGAAGCCTCGTTGTTTATTCACTTGGACTCTCTCTTATGCTGAAAATGGTCTAACTTAGCCATATCAAAACTAAACTACTGATGTTCTATTGTATGTTCTATTCATAACTTTAAATAATATATCATTTTATTATCCCACCATATGACCCCTTAGGTGTCATTAGACATCATATTGTTTCCTAAGAGGTCATATGGTGTCCTATGACCCCTTAGGACACCATATGACCCCTTAAGACACCATATGACACCGTATGGTATCGTTATGCGTCTTATGGTGTCCTATGAACCTTAGGACACTTTATGACCCCTTAGGACACCATATGGTTTAGTTAGGGGTCATATGGTGTCCTAAAGGGTCATATGGTCTCCAACGACCCCTTAGGACTTCATATGGTGTTGTTATGCTCTCTCTCTCTCTCTCTCTCTCTCTCTTCCCTCTCTCCCTCCCTCCCCCCTCCTCTCTCCCTCATCTACTCTCCCCCTCTCTCTCCCTACCTCTCTCTCTCTCTCTCTCTTCTCTCTCTCTCTCTCTCTCTCTCTCTCTCTCTCTCTCTCCCCCTCCCCCCTCCCCCCTCCTTCTTCTCTCCCTCCCTCCCCCTCCTTCTCTCTCCCTCATCTACTCTCCCCCCAATCTCTCTCCCTCTCCCTTCCTCCATACCCCTTCTCTCCCTACCTCCCCCTCTCTCTCCCTCTCTCTCCCTCCCTCCCTCCCCTCTCTCTCTCTCTCTCTCATCTCTCTCCCTCTCTCTCTCTCTCCCTCTCCCTCCCTCTCCCTCTCTTTCTCCCTCCCCCCCTTCTCCCTTCCTCCATAACCCTTCTTCTCTCCCTCTCTCTCTCTCTTTCTCCCTCTCTCTCTCTCCCTCCCTTTGCCTCTCTCTCTCTCTCTCTCTCTCTCTCTCTCTCTCTCTCTCTCTCTCTCTCTCTCTCTCTCTCTCTCTCTCTCTCCTCCCTCCCTCTCCTCTCCCTCTCCCCCCCTCTCCCTCTCCCCCCTTCTCCCTTCCTCCATAACCCTTCTTCTCTTCCTCCATAACCCTTCTTCTCTCTCTCTCTCTCTCTCTCTCTCTCTCTCTCTCTCTCTCTCTCTCTCTCTCTCTCTCTCTCTCCCTCCCTCCCTCTCTTCTCTTCCTCCATAACCCTTCTTCTCTCCCTCCCTCTCTCTCCCTCTCTCTCTCTCTCTCTCTCTACTCTCTCTCCTCTCTCTCTCTCTCTCTCCCTCCCCCCTCTCCCTCTCTCCCTCCTTCCCTCTCTCTCTTCCTCTCCCTCTCTCTCCCTCTCTCTCCCTCCTTCTCTCCCTCTCTCCCTCCTTCCCTCTCTCTCTCTTCCTCTCCCCCTCTCTCTCCCTCTCTACAAAAGGACAACCACAAAATACAACGAATACAAAATAATGAAATTGGTACACATTTATTCGATTGAATATCAACATTTATATATATCAAAAAAAGGCATGTCTGCCAAGTCAATACAAGTATTACAAAAATGTGGCATATGCCATGTCCAAATTGATATAAAATAAAAATTTAGAATATATCTACATGTATTGGTCATTCTATGACCAAAACTAACACTATATGATCCTAAACTTGTGGTGGGTCATCAAAATCAAGCCTCTTCGATGCAATACACAACTCTGTAGATGGTTGCAAAACCACAATTCAAAAGCCAAGTTAGAATTATTTTGTAGAAAATAGTTCATAATTAATAACATAACTATGAATTTCACTATAATTCCTTTACAATTGAAATGTAGATTCCCTCATTGGCTAATCTAAGAGCTAATGTCTTTTCTCTCCTCTCCTTTGCACTCTTAGGAGTTTTCTTGAAGACATATTTAAATGGATCCACATTATGTTCGTACCACGAAGGGTTCTATTGTAGATTAAATATACAATTAATACAATGTACTAACATAAATATATCAAAAACACTTAAAAGCTATAATATAGAGAACAATGACGTACCCGTGCCTGAGATGCTTCTCCAATGGACCTAGGATGGCTCACCATCAATGGAGAAACAGTTGCTATTACCTATACAAAATATGATCAAAGATTAAATATAATTAATATAATGATAAGTGTTGTAGGTTAAAAACAATTAATTTTACATATCAAACAATAGTGTACTGGATCCTGAGATGCTTCTCCAGTGCACGGAGGAGGGTTCACCATTGATGAAATAGGTATGGATATTTCCCGTATGAAAAAATTATAAGATTATAATATATCACAATTTCACATGTACGCGTGCATATAATCATGAAATCAAGAAAATAAAGTAAAGATAGATACCTCTGCCCTCTCTTGATCCACAGGTGAATCGGGTGCATTCAAAAAATCCACATAGCTCAATGACCATTGTACATGTAAAATAGACAAAAAAACACTAATCAATCTAGAAACCCCAACTAATACTTGATTGAAAAATTTTCAAACAATTGTACAACTAAATGTGTGTTCAATTACCTTCTTCCCACGTTTTGGCATCTTCGAGGATTTCTTTTTCTTAGGACGACCCTAGATGCAGAGGGGGTACCCTAAAAAAACAAGATTAACATGAGATATTAGTACAGATAATATTTTAAACATAATTTTAAAAATCTAAAATGAAATGACTTGCCTATTCCATCAAAACAATACATAAAAAGGGTTGTAAAAAATATGATACCATATAGCCTTGTAGGCCAAAATCGATTGCTGAGAGTGTGATGTCATCAATCTGGGATATTTGGTCCCCTGTCAACACCCACAAACCAAAAATTGGACCAAGCATTAAATATATTTAGTATATCTTGTATTTTTTTTGAATTCAAAGTGTACTATTCTATTTTAACATGCTACAAAATGTATACGTCAGGCATCGAAGTTGTAGTAACTAGGGGAGGAGTATGGGATACCATTGTTGCATCCTGAAATGCATATTATTTGTCTCAATTTAAACCGATGTGTAAATAAAAATTCATTTATGTAATTACAAATTTAAAGTGACCGATAAATAAAATTCTATGAATTCAAATCAACACACCCGTGTCTGTCACTGATGGGCAAACACCATGTCCATCAACTCATCTGTTAGCATGAAATCCTCAGCCATGCAAGCCTGACATCTACTCCCGCAAATCGTGCATGGATGAGATGTGGATCTATTTGTACCATCTACATCATCTATCCCTGAGCAACTGACACACATATATTGGATGGGCTCTCTGTCTCCACCTGGAGTAACTAATGGCTCATTATCCAATACAATAGGGTGTGCTAACGACGTCCCGTGTTGGATGATGCCACCAGTCAATGTTGTGGCCACCTGAAGAGTCTGTAGCTCCATCGACTCTTTCAGCTCTACTGGGACAACCTGATGCACCTTGGGTTTGGGTGCTAGGGGGTGGTGACTCTCCATGGGTAATCGCTTATGGGCTCCAGGTCTATCTTGGGTAGAGCTGCCACCTCTACCATGTAACTCTCTCATGTCAAAATAGTTTGGCTGCACATTGAGCACAAACTCACAATATACTTTTCTCAAAAAATACAATGGTACCTCATAATTATTACAAGGTGGATCATCAAAGAGCATCCACCACCTCTGCCAAAAAAGATTCTTCATCTATACATTGGTACACCAATGTATGGGAAACCTCTTTGCATTAAGAGGTAACGACTAACCAGTTTTGGGATCAATGAAAAGGGCACATATTTCTTGTTTACTAATATTTTTATTTTTGACTCCCTCATATGATAGCCCATCGGCATAGAATTGATGACACCTATCTCTAAAGTTTCTCCATTTGATAATTTGTGTGGAAATAGCTAGTGGCGAGTGATTGATGATTCTCAAGTTTAGATCTTTTTAATTTATCAATCAGTCTATTGATTTTAGCAATATTTTGTCCTAACTGATTAATTAATTGCTCCTGTGTTTTAGGTGTGCGATCAAAAGGAGGAATTGGGGGTGTATATTATGGGTTTTCAGGAGGTGCATTTGGTTGTTCTTGTTGTGGATTAGAAGAATCTAGTTTTTGAAACAAAAAATGAAAAAACCTAATCAAAATTAATGAAATTAAATTCAAAATGTAAAACAAATTGAACAAACGGGAAAGAAAGACAAAAATTAACAAAAACTAACCTTGATCCATAGTGTCTGGAGGAGAAATCTAGCACCCCATTCGTGGTTTAGGAGAGAAAATGAAGAAAAAACAAAATAAAAATGCGCCTTTCATGGGAAAATAAGACCCAATTTTTTTTTAACTTTTTTTGACAGGTACCGCGTACGTGGTTCTTTAGGGATTATTAGCACATACATGCTCATTTTCTTATAAGTAGCACATACACCCTCATTTTCCTAAAGTTAACATGTGTGCGCTACTTTTCCTAAAAGTAGTGTGTACGCGCTATCTTCTCTAGGCTCCAGAACAACAAACCTAAGCGCATACGCAATCATTTCAAATTTTAGAATTGCATACGTGTTGCTTGTTTTTCCATGTTTTTTTTGGGTGGTGTCCACTTTTTTGACCACCATCTTTGTGCACATACCCCTATGTAATTATGATATGATTTCTAGAGGCCGACATGAAATCTAAATGTCTATATATTAACATCACAATGAATTATTTTATATGAGTGAAGGAGATATGTTATGTGTAAAGGCAGAAGTATTAAGTTGCAGAGTATGATGGTAATGAATTGATGAGTGTGTAGAAGAGGATCTATACAAGAAAGTTGTGCTACTACTAGATCACACCACCTGTTGTTTTCTAATCACTGCAACAGTCAAATCCCCTAATCAGGTAAGCTCTAACAAGCTTCATTGTACAAATCCTCTAACCAAGTGATCCATCAGTTTGGATTCAGAAATCCTCCACCAAGGTTACTCCTTATAGGGTACTACCTTTTACAGAGTATATCTTTTAACTAAGCTTTGGGATCTTTAACAGGATTAGCTCCTAGCATAGAACTTTGTAGATCTTAACTAGTCATTTATCTATTACTACAAATAGTTAACTTGTGAGTCCCATCTCACCGTAGTTTTTACCTATTTGGGTTTTCCATGTATAAACACTTGTGTTATGGTGGATGTTTTACTTATTGTGGATGTTGTTATATCATTTTGGATTACATGCATATTGTTTAACAAACTTGTTAAGTATATATGTCGGTCAATGTTTAAAGTAGTATTATTTTTGGGGTCACTGATTCACCCCCCCTCTCAGTGCTTTACAAGTCCATAAATTAGTATTAGAGCCTAACTTCTTTAAAGCCTAATTGATTGGAAGGAAACTCTAAAGCTACCATGGGGGATATGAGCTACTTTGAGATGGCTAGAGAGCTTGAGGCTAGTATAAATGAGCTTGAAACCCTGAGGGTCAAACTGAAAGCTTCTCAAGTCAAAAGGAGAGAGCTAATTGAACAATTGTTAGAAATATCTGAAAATAGTTCTTTAGATGAGGCCAATATTGATGCTTTAGCTGAGGAAGTTGAAAAACTAAATAGTGAAAAGCTAAATTTGAGGAGAGAGATAGAAGGTCATACTATCCGCATGAGTCAGGAACTGGAAGCCAGGAGAACTGCTGAAGATCTCATCAAGGAAAGAGATCATGAGATTTCCAAGATTGAGCAAGAAAATGCTACTTTGCATGAGAATTTGAATGCAGAGAAAGAAGAAAAATAGAACTTACATCTAGATCTTGAATTAGCATCATCTCTGAGAGAGAACTTGTCAAAACATAATGAAGATCTCACCAAACATCTCACTGAAGCAAATGGGAAATTGGAAAAGTTTAACAGAAGTTCTACCTTGCTAGAAGAACAAATTCAATCATAAAGGACGAATGGTGATACCTCTGGACTTGGTTTTCACACATCTGAAAAAGGAGAATCCTCTGGTACCAAGAGGAGCCCTCATAAGATCAAATTTACTCCTAAGGCTAAAAATCCTACTGGTAAGAAGGTATTTAAACCTATTTGTTTTGTTTTCCATAAACCTAATCACACTGCAAATGTTTGTAGAAACAAACCTAATGGAAATACAAGCTATAATACAAATGCTAGGTATGTGTCCAAGAAATTTGAAGGTCATTGCTTCACATGTAAAATGTATGGACATAGATTAGTTGAATGTAGATATGGAGCAAATAATCCAGTACCGCATATGCATCCAAGACCAAAGGGCAACTGGATGAGAAACTATTATAACCGGGGTAACATGAACTAGAAAAGACCCTACAACAACCAGTTTAGTCCATTTGAGATGGAAAAGGTAAAAAATGTCATTCACACCATGTGTAACAACTTTTCTCATGTGGATATGAATTGCAAAAGAAGAACTGGGAGAGGTAATGTAGGACCTTGGAGATCATTTGGAATGGCCTACTCTGATTCTCATAAACTAGGACACGAGGCAAAATTTTGTAGATCCACAAAGAGAAAACCAGTCAATCCTTCTAAAGATCAGAAAGGAAAGCAGAAGGTCAATATTGAAGAAACCAGAGAAGAAATGAATTGAATAAGGAAGAAGAAGAGTGATGATTCACCTGGAGAAGAGACTAATCCTTCACCCAATGTGGATAATCTTGCATCGTGAACTAAGCCTTTTCAATATGGCTAAGGGGAGCATAATGGTAAACCCACTTCTAGACCCCTTAAGATGAATGAGTGGTAAGAGAATTTGAATGCATGAAAATTTGATAAATTTTTATCAATCGGTTATCAACTAGTTTTACATCTTTCGACATTGTATGTATCATTAAGAAGTGTAATTAGGGTTTGTAACCCTAAGGATTGTTAGCTGATTTTAGTCAAAGTTGTATCGTGATTCAAGTGATCAAGCTGATTTTAAGGCTGGTGAAGACTGAATTGGTGTGCACTTGAGTAGTCAACCGATAAACGAGGTAGCATGCATAGAATAAAGTATTTATTTAAAAAATCCTTCTTCGAATCTAGTTTATCTAAAATGACATCATCTTCTAAACCAGTAGAGAAATTGATGATTGCATCTGAACCTATGGAAGTTGTAAAGGCAGAACGAATTGTGTCTTATAATGCTTTATCACAAGTTCCTAGTGGTGTCATAGTCCAGCTACATTGATTGCAATATTGAGGATTTAGGATCATTGTCGATATATTCTCAGTTGAAATCCCTTTGCGATGAAAACAAAAAGATTCAACCAAAATATATTAGGGTTTATGAGAAAGGTTTTCATGATGCAACATATTTTCTTGAAGATTTTAAAGAGGAACATATCTGAATTATTTTGAGTCATGTTCATAGGGAAAACATGTATTTAGAAAGGACTCATACTATAACCAAGGAAGCTATTCAAGTTGTAACTGGTTTTTACTCAACTGGTGAAGTACCTAAGTTGGGGAAAATTTCAAAATAGATAGGAAATACTCTAACCGGATCAACATGTCAATAACATCAAGGACCCAGTGGTTAAGTTGGTAGCTATGGTTATAGGCTACCGGATATTCTACTCTAGTAGATTGAATAGTGTTCCATCTGCAGCGGTGCATACTACTTATAAGATGATAGCTAAAAATGCTAATTATGACCTATGTGAGGCCATAAAGAGCCAATTATTGTTGAATCTTCAATCTATCAAGAAGGATAGCAGTCAAAATTTTAAATTTGGACAATTGTTGATCGGTCTATTCTTTTATTTCTAGAAATTCCTACCAGGAATTGGTGATCTTGAATGGTCTAAGGATCTAATGGTATCAGTCCAAATTAAGAACAACATCAAGATTGTGAGGAATACCTTCTCTGTTGCAATGAATAAATATTTCAATGAATTTCAGAAGAAAATGAGTATGACAGTAAGATTTCCTAAGGATGTGGTAAAACACTTCGCTAAGGACATTATTTTCATAGTTACCACTGATTTATGTTTGATGGAAGCTATTGAGCCTAGAGAAGAAGAAATGGAAGACATGAGCTATGAGGTCAACTATGACTTATTGATCGGTTATGCCAATAACCTGTTGGCATCTCCAGTGGATAAAAGGAAGGCAAAATTGGATACAGTTGAAGTTCAAACTACAAAATTGAAACCAGTAGTGTTCCTACCATAAGTGGTAAAGGTAAGAAGAAGAAGGTTGAGAAATCACCTCCGGTAATAAAAAGTACAAGATTGACATGAAGTGTCCAAACCAAAAAGGAACCGGTACCTAAAGTATATGCAAAGGAGACTCCATCAAAGAAAAGAGGTCAAAAACTAATTCTCCAAGTAGAATCTGAAGGTACTGATACTGAGGAGGAACCCAAGAAAATGAAAGCAACTAGTAAAGAAGCCAAACAAGTGAATGAGTTGCCAAAGGCAACTGTTCCTTTTGATATCTTAACTTACAAGCCTGAGACTACCTTTGAGAGAACAATGAAGACATTAGGAAGAAACAAATTTGATAATGTCAAAGATCATTTTGATTCATTAAATGAATATGAAAAGGAATAAATTATTCGATAGGTAATCAATTATTTGTGTCATTATAATAGATTACCTCATGATCTTGAAAAGGATATCTCTAATTCCTTGTATACTATTATTTTGAATAAATGGGAGGAAGCAATAAAGAAAGAAAAAGAATTCATAGATGATGTATTTGCATAATATTTTTCTGATTTGTCAAAGGGTGAGTTGAATGAATTGGTTGATAAGTACAAAGTTCATGTTTCTTACAAAACAAGAAGATTGAAGCTAATTAGTGGAAAGGTGCAACTTGTTGAGACTGAGACTCATCAAATTGCTCATAATATCCAATGGATAGAAGAACTTATACATTCCTCTAAGGATGAGCAAGATACTATTAATCAACCTGAAATAGTTGAGGAAGAAATTGTGCAAGCTGTTGTTGTCTATCCTGTCAAGAAGAAGGATGACACTATTTTCCAACGTCATACTTGTTGATGATATTGAGGATGCAATAGATCTATTTGGAGACATTACTACACCAAATATGTAGTCACCAAAAATTTCAAATTCACAAGTTACTAAAGTTGAGAAACCGACAACTCAACCAGGAGTGGATATTCCACCAGTCAAGGAACAACCAATGAAACCCCATCTACCACTAGTTTCACAAGCCACTCAAAAGGAATTCAATGAAAAAGTTGATACACATATTTCTAAACAGGAAATGAAGAAAGAACAAGAGAAAGAAGAGATTGTTAAGGTAACATCTTCTGAACTAGTAAAATCATTAGTCATACAACAGACTGATGAAGATGATGATGACTCATTAGGCATCTCAGAGCTTATAATTGTTGATAATATGAGTGCATTTGAAATGATGAAGATTGGAATTATCATGCAATCTAGGGCACACAAGAAGAGACTTAAAGAATAGAGAATGGAAGCAGAAACCATTCAGAATGTTATGGATATTCTGACCAGTCTACTACCAGAAACTATTATAGGGCATTTGACAACACCTCCCCCCCTCTCTCTCTCCCTCCCTCTACCTCTCTCCCTCTCTCTACCTTCCATCCCCCCTCTCTCTCTCCCTCTCTCTCTCAATAACAGGCAAACTGAAATAGAGTAAGATCTAGAGAAGATATGCAATGCATATGTACCACTTCAAGATTCTATTTTTTTCTTTTAGCAAATTTGTGGATGATTTGCAAAATAGGTGTTATACGTATGATCTTGAAAAAGCAAAAAGACTGTGATCCCTGAAGGAATTGAAGAGTCTACTCACAGCCCTAGTGGACATATTGCAAAGAGGCTACAAGAAAGCAAAAGCTATTTTGGCTACTCTAGAGACATGTACACTTGATTCAATGGAAGAGTTCCACACTCATATTATGTCCACACTTGAGTTCACTGAGAACTTGCTAGAGACATGGGGTATGTGCACCAAGTTGTGGTACCAAAAGGGGGTCTTAAGATGCCACTTTTTTTCTGAAATCAGCAAAGTCTAAACTTCAATGACAAATTGAAGATAGTTACACTCCAAATTTGAAGATGAAACAAGAACAAGAGTCAGAGTGCTTCAAGTCTTCTTTCTAAACTACTAATTTTTTTTGAAAATGGTGGAGATTAAGGGCTTCAAAAAGGGGAGCCACAAAAAGTGGTCATGTTTTTATGCAAAAAACATAACATAGCATCTGTTGTGGCCACCCTAAAATGTTAACTTTTTTTTTGAATTTTTAAAATCGCTTTAGTGAGAAATTAGCTAACACCTTGTAGTTTATGCCAGATTTTTCAGCTAATTTTTTAATGAGTATATGATTTTTTACTAATTTTCGAAGTGGACACATCCTGAAAAATAGAAATTTGAGTGTGCTCCCCCCTAAAATCATTGAAAACTAATCAAAAATCAAAACCTTTTTTTTAAAAATTGTGTAGAATGGAGTCTAGTTTCTAAAAATGTAAGTTTTTTCAAAATCTGATGAATGTGTAAAAATCTATACCCAAAATAGTGTATGTTGGTTTTTGACAAAAAACGGACACACTGACAAAAGAAATTATAGATGAAAGACTTAATGAAATCAAAATTTGAAATAAATTATGTTGTTGGATAGCTAAGAGGGAGCTCAATTTTACCACTGTATTTTTTTTAAGTTCATTTAAACACGTGCAAACTTGATGGAGAGCACGACCAAAAATATGTCAAATTTTTTAATGTTCTAATAAAAACACGTCTCTAGCCTGAAATGGTCATCCAAACCTTTGGGTTGGATGCCCAAGGCAAATCCAACCCATAGGTTTTGTGTTTCCCAAAGTGGGCCATTTGGTGCACGCCAAATGTGGTGCTCCCCCTATTTGGCATGCACCAAATGTGATGAATGGATTTTTCCATTTGGCATGCACCAAATGGAAAAATCTATTCATCACATTTGGTGCACGCCAAATAGGGAGAGTGCCAAATGTGTACATAGAAACCCCCTTCTCGTAGTTCCATCTCTCTCTATGAACTAGATCTCATATTCTCTCTCTCCCCTTGCCTCTTCTCGAGCTCTTCATTCTTATAGATACATACTCTTCTTTATCCCTCCCCTCTCTAGCTCTCACAATTTCCTTATTCTCCTATCCCTTGAGCTATCTCCCTCTTCATCCTTACACCCATCTAATTCCCTCTCTCACCTCTTTCCCTTAGTTTCTTCCTCACTCCCTCCTCTCTCTAGGTCCTAAGGGGTCATAGGACACCATATGACCCCTTGGGACACAATATGACCCCTAACAACACCTAAGGGGTTGTATGGTGTCCTAAGGGGTCATAAGACACCATATGACCTCTTAGGTTACCATAGGACCCATAACGACACCATATTCTATCCTAAGTGGTCATAGGACACCATATGACCCCTTAGGACACCATACAACCCATAACAACACCATATGGTGTCTTAATGGGTCATAGGACACCGTATGACCCCTTAGGTGTCATTAGGGGTCATATTGTGTCCTAAGAGGTTATAGGACACTATATGACCCCTTAGTACACCATATGGTGTCAGTATGGTTTGTATGGTGTCTTATGACCCCTTAGGACACCATATGAGCCCCTAGTACACCATAGGGGGTCAGTATGGTCTTATCATGTGCGATGATCCCTTAGGACACCATACGACCCATAATGACAACATAAAGTGTTCTAAGGGGTCATATGGTGTCTTAAGGGGCCATAACACACCATATGACCCATAATGACAACATAAGGTGTTCTAAGGGGTCATATGGTGTCTTAAGGGGCCATAACACACCATATGACCCGTTAAGACACAATATGATCCCTACCAACACCTAAGGGGTCATATGGTGTCCTATGACCCCATAGGACACCATATGACCCCTTAGGACATAATACAACCCATAACAACACCATATTGTATCCTAAGGGGTCATATGGTGTCCTAAGTATTCATAGGACACCATATGACCCCTTACGACACCATACAACACATAACAACACCATATTGTGTCCTAATGGGTCATATGGTGTCTTAAGGGGTCATAGGACACTAGATGACCCCTTAGGACACCATGTGACCCCTTAGAACACCATATAGTGTTGTTATGGGTCATATGGTGTCTTAAGAGGTCATATAGTATCCTAATGGGTTATATAATGTCCTATGACCCCTTAGGATACCACATAACCCCTTACGTGTCGTTAGGGTTCACATTGTGTCTTAAGGGGTCATATGGTGTCTTGCGTCCCCTTAGGATAATATATCACCACTTAGGACACCATATGGTGTCATTATGGGTCGTATGGTGTCCTAAGTGGTCATTAGGTGTCATATGATCCCATAGGACACCATATGACCCATAATGACAACATAAGGTGTCCTAAGGGGTCATATTGTGTCTTAAGGGGTCATAACACACCATACAACCCGTTAAGACACAATATGATCCCTAATGATACCTAAGGGATCATATGGTGTCCTATGATCGCATAGAACACCATATGACCCCTTAGGACACCATATGACCCCTTACGACACCATGTGACCCCTTAGAACACCATATAGTGTCGTTATAGGTCATATGGTGTCTTAAGGGGTCATATGGTGTCCTAACAGGTTATATAGTGTCTTATGACCCCTTAGGATACCATATAACCCCTTACGTGTCTCTAGGGTTCACATTGTGTCCTAAGGGGTCATATGGTGTCCTATGACCCCTTAGGACACTATATGACCCCTTAGAATACCATATGGTGTCATTATGTGTCGTATGGTGTCCTAAGGGGTCATATGGTGTCTTAAGGGGTCATAACACACCATATGACCCATTAAGACACAAAATGATCCGTAACGACACTTAAGGGGTCATATGGTGTCCTATGGCCCCATAGGACACCATATGATCACTTAGGACACCATACGACCCATAACGACACTATATTGTGTCCTAAGGGGTCATATGGTGTCCTAAGGGATCATAGGACACCATATGACCCCTTAGGACACCATACGACCCATAATGACACCATATTGTGTCCTAAGGGGTCATAGAATACTATATGACCCCTTACGACACCATACGACTCATAACGACACCATATTGTGTTCTAAGGGGTCATATGGTGTCCCAAGGGGTCCTAGGACACTAGATGATCCCTTAGGTCACCATGCAACCCCTTAAAACACCATATAGTGTCATTATGGGTCATATAGTGTCCTAATGAGTCATATGGTGTCCTAACGGGTCATATAGTGTCCTATGACCCCCTAGGACACCATATAACCCCTTACGTGTCGTTAGGGTTCACATTGTGTCCTAAGGGGTCATATGGTGTCATATGACCCCTTAGGACACCATATGGTGTCATTATGGGTCGTATGGTGTCCTAAGGGGTCATATGGTGTCTAAAGGGGTCATAACACACCATATGACCTGTTAAGACACAATATGATCCATAAGGACACCTAAGGGGTCATATGGTGTCCTATGGCCCCATAGGACACCATATGACCGCTTAGCACACCATACGACCCATAATGACACCATATTGCATCCTAAGGTGTCATAGGACACCATATGACCCCTTAGGACACCATACGACCCATAACGACACCATATTGTGTCCTAAGGGGTCATATGGTGTCTTAAGGGGTCATAGGATACCATATGACCCCCTACGACACCATGTGACCCCTTAGAACACCTTATAGTGTTGTTATGGGTCATATAGTGTCCTAAGGGGTCATATGGTGTCCTAACAGGTCGTATAGTATCCTATGACCCCTTAAGATACCATATAACCCCTTGCATGTCATTAGGGTTCCCATTGTGTCCTAAGGGGTCATATGGTGTCCTATGGCCCATTAGGACACTATATGACCCCTTAGGACACCATATGGTGTCATTATGGGTCATATGGTGTCCTAAGGGCTCATATGATGTCTTAAGGGTTAATAACACACCATATGACTTGTTAAGACACAATATGATTCGTAACGACACCTAAGGAGTCATATGGTGTCCTATAGCCCCATAGGACATCATATGACCCCTTAGGACACCATTTGACCCATAACGACATCATATTGTATCCTAATGGGTCATATGAATTCCTAAGGGGTCATAAGACACCATATGACCCCTTAGGACACCATACGACCCATAACGATACCATATTGTGTCCTAAGGGGTCATATGGTGTTCTAAGGGGTCATATAATGTTGTAACAGGTCATATAGAGTCCTATGACCCCTTAGGATACCATATAACCCCTTACGTGTCTTTAGGGTTCACATTGTGTCCTAAGGGGTCATATGGTGTCCTATGACCCCTTAGGACACTATATGACCCCTTAGGACACCATATGGTGTCATTATGGGTTGTATGGTGTCCTAAGGGGTCATATGGTGTCTTAAGGGGTCATAATACACCATATGACCCGTTAAGACACAATATGATCCCTAACGACACCTAAGGGGTCATATGGTGTCCTATGGCCCCATAGGATACCATATGACCCCTTAGAACATCATACGACCCATAATGACACCATATTATGTCCTAAGGGGTCATAGGATATCATATGACCCCTTAAGACACCATACGACTGATAACGACACCATATTGTGTCCTAAGCGGTCATATGGTGTCCTAAGGGGTCATATGGTGTCCTAACGGGTCATATAGTGTCCTATGACCCCTTAGGATGCCATTTAACCGCTTACGTGTCGTTAGGGTTCACATTGTGTCCTAAGGGGTCATATGGTGTCATATGATCCCTTAGGACACTATATGACCCCTTACGACACCATATAGTGTCATTATTGGTCGTATGGTGTCCTAAGGGGTCATATGGTCTCTTAAGGGGCCATAACACACCATATGACCCGTTAAGACACAATATGATCCATAGCAACACCTAAGGGGTCATATGGTGTCCTATGGCCCCATAGGACACCATATGACCCCTTAGCACACCATACGACCAATAACGACACCATATTGTGTCATAAGGGATCATATGGTGTCCTAAGAGGTCATAGGACACCATATGACCCCTTAGGACACCATATGACCCCTTAGGACACCATACGGCCCATAACGACACCATATTGTGTCCTAAGGGGTCATAAGATACCAAATGATGCCCTACAGCACCATGTGACCCCTTAGAACACCATATAGTATCGTTATGGATCATATAGTTTCCTAAGGGATCATATGGTGTCCTAATGGGTCATATAGTGTCCTATGACCCCTTAGGATACCGTATAAATCCTTACATGTCATTAGGGTTCCCATTGTGTCCTAAGAGGTCATATGGTGCCCTATGATCCCTTAGGACACTATATGACCCCTTAGGACACCATATGGTGTCATTATAGGTCATATGGTGTCCTAAGGGGTCATATGATGTCTTAAGGGGTAATAACACACCATATGACTTGTTAAGACACGATATGGTCTGTAATGACACCTAAGGGGTCATATGGTGTCCTATGGCCCCATAAGACACCATATGACCCCATAGGACACCATACAACCTATAACAACTGTAAAGCAGAAAAATCGAACCCTAGTTGCTCTCCCCTCTTCCAACTCCAAGGAGAGAGAAGGGAGGTTACTAGGGTTGACCATTTTTCACTTAGGGGAGACTTTACATTCAAAAGATGGGTTGAAACCCACAAGATCCAATCCCACACAATGCAAGATTGGATTCTAAATGAGTTTCAAGGGTTAAGACAGCAAGGCTACCCTCTTTTGCAAAGAATGTAGATAGAATGATTAAGCTAGGAATGCATAGAAAGTGAGAAAGATTTGCTTATAAACTGAGATAGGGATATAGGATGAAGCTGCGGACCTGGAATTAGCAGTAAAATGTCGAGACGGCACTGTCCAGCAAATTTGAGCAAAAGTTGACGGGACGATGGCGCCCGGCGTGCACACGGTCCTCCGAAAAATCCGCGAAACGAAGGGGGATCTGTTCGTCTCTGCACAAGGATTCCAGATCTTCAATTTCAGCCGCGTACGTGTAACCTACACATAGAAAAGCAAAGACGATTGGGGGGTTAGGGATTAGGGGTTTGCCCTTAGGTCAAACCCCAGTTTTGGAATTAACCAAGAAATGAGAAATGCTGTAAATGTAAATGATTGTAATGTAAAACAAGTACTAGTACCTTGTTGTAAGAATGTTTGTATTCTTACATGTGAAGGTGTAGATGTTGTTGTATGTTGTATGTTGTATGTTGTAGTATGTGATCTCCTCTTCAATGGTTGAATCCTTGTTTTGAATGCAACACTTAGCCTTGAATGGAGACGTAGAATGATCAATTGCTTGAAGGAATGTTTGAATGCTTGAATGCTTGAATGCTTGAATGTTTGAATATCGTTTTCCACCTTTTTTTTCATCCATCCAAATAAGAGAGGAAAATGTAGTTTATATACTTGCCAATTAGGGTTAAAAGACTGATTTTCCCGACCTTAGGCTGACTAGGAAATGTTATTTTCCAATTTGCAAACAAAAAGACCCGAAGCCCCATAGGAGATCAGGCCCAAAATAGGGCCAGGGACCAGGGCACTGGGCGCCATGGTCTTGGGGGACCAAGGCACTGGGTGCCCTGGTCCTGAAGGACCAGGGCGCTGGGCGCTCTGGTCCCACCTCCCGGGACAGCAGGGTGCAAGGAGGGATCAGGCAGGGTGCTGGAAAAATGCAGTTTTTGGTGCCATGAGCAAGTTTCGGGGTCTCCATTCAGGTTCGGTGTTGCGTCACCATCGTGAAGACCCAAATGCAGTTGAAATTGCAAGTGTCACAATTTTAGGACGCTACATTTAGCCCCCACTTTAGCGGGAGTATAAGCGTATGCTCATACTTCCGGTAAAGTACAAGGAAACAACATTGAAAGACTTTCACCATGTCAAGGAGGCAAGACACACCAAGCCCCCAGTGGACTAAGGATCTTACGACTTCGATTGACAAAGTAAAAGGGAAGATCACGAGGGAGAACCATGACTGTCAGTAGTAAGGTTCCCTCACTATGAGTCATGCAAGAGAAATACCAAAAAATTTTCAAGGCAAAGCTAAGTTTGCCAAGAAATTTTCAAGTATCCCGAAGGGATAGATGGGGTGTATGCCCCCTATGTTAAAGCAATCGCACATGCCTCAACGGGGGTGGTTTCTTTAACGTAGTGATACACATAAGAAATGAGAAGGGAAAGGAGCACGTTATCACAAAGATTTAGCCCCCAAGTGTGAGATAAACCCAAGGATAATAGATACAAAACACAAAGCATGAGGTGACTTCGCTTTCCTCGGGGTCAGTATGCTATATGATAATTCATGTATATCATATGTATGTATGCATAATTGTTCTTCATTCCCCAATCAAGGAAGGTCACCTAGAAGAAGGGAACACATGTGTCTTTTGAGTCAACATGAGAGAGACCAAAAGAGATCTCAATGCTTTGCATCGTCCTCAAGTAGAAAACACTAAGGACAACAAATAGAAGAATGGTAATAACACATAGAAGAAGTAACAAAAGAGAGGAGGAGAGAATCTGCTATGCTAATGAAACTAGTCTAGCACGTCATCTACCCCCTGATCTTGTTGATCAATGTTTCGGGAAGGCAGGGAACACGCTAGAGGAGGAACATCCAACACAGCAGATGGAGCTATGACAAGATCCAAACAAGGGCTATGTTCATGTTCCAAGCCACGTTGTTCTTGTCTAGGAGCTATGATAAGTGCTTTAGAAAATTCATTAGATACATGGTTATCAATATCAACAAGTTCATATTCACTATCAGAAGCAAGAGGAGTAACATTTTCATCATGAATAACATTTTCATCTATAGCATCATCAAGATTTATAAAAATAGGATCTTTAACTCGCACAAGATCAAGACCATCATGCATCTTATGTTTAGGAGATTTTGGAGGAAATGGAATAATGCTTGTTGAAGGTGTTTTTGGAGATTGCAAAGTTTGAGAAGCGGTTGCTTGAGCTCTAAGATGACGCTTTCGTCGGCGTTCACGCACAGAACGATTTCGTCTAGTCTTAGTAGGAAGTTGAGGAGATTGAGGAGGAGGAATGTTCTCATCCTTATCACTTGGGTGTTTAGGTTGTGGTCTCTTAGGTTGGATAATAGGAGAAGAGGAAGGTCTCTTCTCTCTATAAAAAGAAGGAGGAGGAACTGCTCCATATAAAGGAGGAATTTTTGGTTTAGGAAGGAGACCAAGTCCATCATGACGAGGAGGTATAGGTCTACTTTTAGAAAGTTTATTAGGCGTAGACATAGTCACATCCATAGGAATAGGTTGGGAATCTTCTTGAGGAAAGACATTAGTTTTATCTTTCAAAGGAAGAACTTCCTTCTCAAGAACGATAGGAATATCAAGTTTGGGTGTTCTAGGTTCACTTAGAGATAAGATCATATCTTTTTTCCACTTTTGATAAGATTTGAAAAGATGATCACTTCACGGAGGAAGAGACTGGAATTGTTTAGGCCAGAAATAATCAATAGGAACACTAGAAGTTCTTTTAGCTAGTTTAAAGAGACTATGATTGACAGTAACAACTTCACCATTATGGGGAAATTTCAAACATTTGTGAATAGGAGAAGCAATAACTTTCATGGAAGATAGCCAAGGATAGCCAAGCTTCACACGAAATTGTTCGGATGAAGGAATAAGAGCTAAGTTCACATCAAGGGATTTGTTATGGACCTCAATAGGTAATGTAATAGAACCAATTGCAGGAGAAGAAAATGCATCAAATAATTTTACAATCACATCTGTTTTGTCATAGATCACTTGATTCAATTGCAAAGTAAAAAGAAATTCTTCAGTAATAACATTAACCATGCACGAAGGATCAATAAGCACTCCACGGAAAGGTGTATTCTTGACTTCTGCAACTATGTATAAAGGACCATCAGGTGCCCTGATAGTTTCATTAGAATCAAATGTGATGGAAAGTTCTTTAGGGTTTTCTTGCTACTCTACAAAGTTAATCACATTCGGAGTCATAGACACAAGACCATCAAATGAAAAAGAGGAATCATTAGTCTCAATCGCATTAGAGGTATGAGAAGGTAATGGATAAGTAAAAATCTGAAGATTTTGGTTAGGAGGAGCTACAGATGTGTTGCCTTTATCATTCACTCCAGAAACAGAGATAGTATTATTATCAATCAAATCTTGAATTTTACCCTTTAAAGCAAAACATTTTTCAGTATCATGCCCAGGTTGACAATGAAATTGACAAAAAGATTTCTTATCAAAATAAGGTGAATTAATCTTTGCAGGATCAATTTTCCTTATAGGAGGAAGAGTAAGCACATTTTGTTCCAATAACTTATTCATAATACTATGAAATGATTCATTCAAAGGAGTATACTTTCTTTCTTTCTTGAAAAACTTAGAAATAGGAGGCACACCTAATGCTGCATTCACATTGTTGTTGATGATGTTTTCATTGAATTTGATGGAATCTCTGTTCGGTTTAAACTTTCCAAATGGTTGTTGACTGCTATCACCCTTATCACTCGGAGCCATAGGATGTGATTGTTCCATTTGACTCACAGTCAGTTGATAATTGTGAAGAGTTGCACACAACTGTTGGAAAGAAGTAAACTCAGAAAATAGAAGTTTGTCTCGAATATCTTTTTGTAAATTAGAAATAAAGATTCTTTGAATATCATTGTCAGGCACTGGAAAAGAAATTTGAGCATACAAATGCTTATATCTACCAATGAAATCAGTCACTTTTTCTTTAACACCTTGTTTGCAATGCATTAAATCAATCAAAGTAACTTTAGGACTTATATTGTTTTAAAATTTTTGAATGAAAGCATTTTCAAGTTGTTCGAAAGAAGTAATAGAATAAGAAGGCAACGAGCAATACCATTGTAGGGCTTTGTCTCTTAATGTTCTAGTAAACAGTTTTGCAAGCAACCTTTGGTCATAAGCAAAATCAGTACATATTGTTTGAAAAGTCTTAACATGTGTTAGAGGATCACCTTTACCATAATAAAGCTCCAAATGCGGGATTTCAACATGTTTAGGAGGGATAGCTCGAACAATGTCAAAAGAAAGTGGGCTCGCAACATCAAATGTGGGCACACTAAACTTAGATTGATTCATAGAGGCAATTTGTTGCTGTAAAGAAGAGACAGTTTGTGCAAGATTGTTAATGGTCGCTTCAGTCGAAGAGTTCATATTAGACGTGTTAGATTGAGATGGAGGTGTTATGTTATTGAAAGAAGGTAAAGAGTAAGGTGGCGGGACACTATGATAGTTAATCATAGGAGAGGATTGGAAAGGAGGAACACTACAAGGAGGAATGGAATGGTTGAATGAATTGCCCCCTTGCGTCATGTTCATTTGTGGAGATGTAATAGGGACACTTATTGAAGGAATGAATGAAGAAGTTGGATTAAATGAAGGAAGAGGATTAATTGAAGAGGAAGGATTGCCCCCATGACTGGTGATCATAGGAGGAATCTCTTATATAGAAGTAGTCATTATGTTTGATGTAAAAGTAGGTATGCTAGCAATAGAAGTTGTCAAAGGAATAGAATGATTGACTTGAGTGGGAGGTTGTGTATAACCTAAAGTTTCGGCACAACTCTTCATAGGCATCACATTCGAATCCACAATGTGTGCAATACCACGCAAAATATCAATTCCATTCTTATCACTTTGAAGCATATGTTTTAGACCCTCAATTAAAGGAAGAGCTTGACTATCAGGGTATTCTTGAGACATCCATTGTCGAAAATCATCAAATTGGTTATCCAATTTCGCAAGTTGTTCTACAGAAACCTCATGGAGAGCTTCTTCATCATTAGGAGGATTAGAGGAATTACCCATGTCCTCGTTAAAAAGGCTATTCAAATTAGGTTCCATCTCCTCAGTAATTAAACCTCGGAAAGACTTAATTCTACGGCTTCGTCTAACGGGAATAGTGTAAGTAGGGCTTATTGTTGTAAAACTCATGCACTAGAGAGAGAGAGAAGATTTTGAATTTAGAGGTAGCAAATTTTAGTAAAATCAGCCAATCTTCTAGATTTAAGCTGTTAAATGCAATCACGACAATCTCCCAAAATTTCAGAAAAAATGTCAGGGACCGTGGCGCTCGAAGTGCACACGGTCCTCGCAACTTTTTTCGAAATTTGCAAGGATGAAAGGTATGATGATTTTAAAGCTAATCTGAAGAAATTGAGTAATTTTATGATCTGTAGATAGGCCAAATTAAAGTTGCAATCTCAAAATTGAACCCTACCAAGATTGTCGAAAAATGCAAAATTTGAATTTTGAAAAAGAGAGGGAAACTGAAATTTTGAATTTTATGATTTTAGAGGGAATACCAAAAGCAATGCAAGTTTTGAAATTTAAAAGTTGACTCAATTTCACGCAAAATTCAATTTTGAAAGCGGAAATCAAAGTTGTTGTAATTAAGCACTTAATTTCAAAAGTCACAAATTGCAAGAATTTGAATAAAGTACTGAAATTTTGAATGAACATCAACACACTTTTTAGATTTAGGACAGTAAGAAACACAATTTTGACACAAAATTTTAATTTCAACAATTTTTGAATGATTAGGAGCCTTAATCCAAGCAATCACAAGACCAACTTTGACTTTAATTTTGAAAGTGTTGTAATTGATAAAATCAGCCAAGATTCTGGATTTTAGTAGAAAAATATAGTAAGATCTAGCTCCTGAAATTTCGGAAAAAATGTCGGGGACAATGGCGCTCGGAGTGCACACGGTCCTCACAACTTTTTTCCAAATTTTCAGGGATGAAAGATATTATGATTTTGTTGCGGAATCCAAAGTTACAGCTGATTTGGAGATGTTTTGATCAGTGAAATTGTTGGACAAAGGTTGAATCAAGAGGGTTTCAAAAATTAGGGTTTTGATACTTAACCACTTAATTTTCAAAATTAAAGCACAAATATGAATTGATAATTTGTAATAGAAGGGTAGATCTGAAACAAGCATTAACAATTAAACATTTCGCAAGCTCAATTACTAAAAAGAAAATTTAGGGTTTTCATGCAATTAACCTCTAAAATTTGCAAAATATCAAACATGGAAATGTAATCAAGGCATCCAATTTTCAGATCTAGCCATGAATAATCAGAAAGAATGTTCACGTCAGGTTCACCAAAATGTAAAGCGGAAAAATCGAACCCTAGTTGCTCTCCCCTCTTCCAACTCCAAGGAGAGAGAAGGGAGGTTACTAGGGTTGATCGTTTTTCACTTAGGGGAGACTTTACATTCAAAAGATGGGTTGAAACCCACAAGATCCAATCCCACACAATGCAAGATTGGATTCTAAATGAGTTTCAAGGGTTAAGACAGCAAGGCTACCCTCTTTTGCAAAGAATGTAGATAGAATGATTAAGCTAGGAATGCATAGAAAGTGAGAAAGATTCGCTTATAAACTAAGATAGGGATATAGGATGAAGCTGCGGACCTGGAATTAGCAGTAAAATGTCGAGACGGCACTGTCCAGCAAATTTGAGCAAAAGTTGACGGGACGATGGCGCCCGACGTGCACACGGTCCTCTGAAAAATCCGCGAAATGAAGGGGGATCTGTTCGTCTCTGCACAAGGATTCCAGATCTTCAATTTCAGCCACGTACCTGCAACCTACACACAGAAAAGCGAAGACAATTGGGGGGTTAGGGATTAGGGGTTTGCCCTTAGGTCAAACCCCAGTTTTGGAATTAACCAAGAAATGAGAAATGCTGTAAATGTAAATGATTGTAATGTAAAACAAGTACTAGTACCTTGTTGTAAGAATGTTTGTATTCTTACATGCGAAGGTGTAGATGTTGTTGTATGTTGTATGTTGTATGTTGTAGTATGTGATCTCCTCTTCAATGGTTGAATCCTTATCTTGAATGCAACACTTAGCCTTGAATGGAGACGTAGAATGATCAATTGCTTGAAGGAATGTTTGAATGCTTGAATGCTTGAATGCTTGAATGTTTGAATATCGTTTTCCACCTTTTTTTTCATCCATCCAAATGAGAGAGGAAAATGTAGTTTATATACTTGCCAATTAGGGTTAAAAGACTAATTTTCCCGACCTTAGGCCGACCAGGAAATGTTATTTTCCGATTTGCAAACAAAAAGACCCGAAGCCCCATAGGAGACCGGGCCCAAAATAGGGCCAGGGACCAGGGCGCTGGGCGCTCTGGTCCCACCTCCCGGGACAGTAGGGTGTAAGGAGGGATCAGGCAGGGTGCTGGAAAAATGCAGTTTTTGGTGCCATGAGCAAGTTTCGGGGTCTCCATTCAGGTTCGGTGTTGCGTCGCCATCATGAAGACCCAAATGCAGTCGAAATTGCAAGTGTCACAATTTTAGGACGCTACAACAACATCATATTGTGTCCTAAGGGGTCATATGAATTCCTAAGGGGTCATAGGACACCATATGACCCCTTAGGACACCATATGATCCCTTAGGACACCATACGACCCATAACAACACCATATTGTGTCCTAAGGGGTCATATGGTGTCCTAAGAGCTCATATCATGTTATAACTGGTCATATAGTGTCCTATGACCCCTTAGGATACCATATAACCCCTTACGTGTTGTTAGGGTTCACATTGTCTCCTAAGGGGTCATATGGTGTCCTATGACCCCTTCGGACACTATATGACCCCTTATGACACCATATGGTGTCAATATGGGTCGTAGGTGTCCTAAGGGGTCATATGGTGTTTTAAGGGCTCATAACACACCATATGACTTGTTAAGACACAATATGATCTCTAATGACACCTAAGGGGTCATATGGTCTCCTATGGCCCCATAGGACACCATATGACCCCTTAGGACATCATACGACCCATAACGATACCTTATTGTGTCCTAAGAGGTCCTAGGACACCATATGACCCCTTAGGACACCATGTGACCCATAATGACACCATATTGTGTCCTAAGGGGTCATATGGTGTCCTAATGGGTCATATAGTGTCTTATGACCCCTTATGATACCATTTAACCCCTTATGTGTCGTTAGGGCTCACATTGTGTCCTAAGGGGTCATATAGTGTCCTAATGGGTCATATAGTGTCTTATGACCCCTTATGATACCATTTAACCCCTTATGTGTCGTTAGGGCTCACATTGTGTCCTAAGGGGTCATATGGTGTCCTATTACCCCTTAGGACACCATATGGTGTCATTATGGGTCGTATGGTGTCCTAAGGGGTCATATGGTGTCTTAAGGGGTCATAACATAGCATCTAACTCGTTAAGACACAATATGATCCCTAGCAACACCTAAGGGGTCATATGGTGTCCTATGGCCCCATAGGACACCATATGACTCCTTAGGACACCATACGACCCATAACAACACCTTATTATGTCCTAAGGGCTCATATGGTGTCCTATGACCCCATAGGACACCATATGACCCCTTAGGACACCATACGACCCATAACGACACCATATTGTGTCCTAAGGGGTCATATGGTGCGCTAAGGGGTCATACGATACCATATGACCCCATACGACACCATGTGAGCCCTTAGAACACCATATAGTGCCCTAAGGGGTCATATGGTGTCCTAAGGGGTCATAGGACCCATAACGACACCATATTGTGTCCTAAGGGGTCATATGGTGTCTTAAGGGGTCATTGGACACCATATGACCCCTTAGGACTACATATGACCCATAACGACACCATATTACGTCCTCAGGGGTCATATGGTGTGCTAAGGGGTCATAAGATACCATATGACTCCTTATGACACAATATGACCCATAACGACACCCTATTGTGTCCTAAGGTGTCATATGGTATCCTAAGGGGTCATATGGTGTCCTAACGGGTCATATAGTGTCCTATGACCCCTTAGGATACCATATAACCCCTTACATGTCGTTAGGGTTCACATTGTGTAGTAAGGGGTCATATGGTGTCCTATGCTCCCTTAGGACACTATATGACCCCTTAGGACACCATATGGTGTCATTATGGGTTGTATGGTGTCCTAAGGGGTCATATGGTATCTTAAGGGATCATAATACATCATATGACCCATTAAGACACAATATGACACCTAAGGGGTCATATGGTGTCCTATGGCCCCATAGGATACCATATGACCCCTTAGAACATCATACGACCCATAACGACACCATATTGTGTCCTAAGGGGTCATATGGTATCCTAAGGGGTCATAGGACACCATATGACCCCTTAGGACACCATATGACCTATAACAACACCATATTGTGTCCTAAGGGGTCATAGGATACCATATGACCCCTTAGGACACCATACAACCCATAAAGACACCATATGGTGTCCTAAAGGGTCATATGGTGTCCTAAAGGGTCATATAGTGTCCTAAGGGGTCATAGGACACCATATGAC
Source organism: Cryptomeria japonica (assembly GCF_030272615.1). Classification (NCBI taxonomy): domain Eukaryota; kingdom Viridiplantae; phylum Streptophyta; class Pinopsida; order Cupressales; family Cupressaceae; genus Cryptomeria; species Cryptomeria japonica. The sequence continues at coordinate 186,532,912 of NC_081411.1, read as the reverse complement.
CCCTTAGGACACATTGTGAAGCCTAACAACACATAAGGGGTTATATGGTATCCTAAGGGGTCATAAGACATTATATGACCTGTTACGACACCATATGACCCCTTAGGGCACTATATGACCCCTTAGAGAACAATATGGTGTCTTTATGGGTCGTATGGTGTCGTAAGGGGTCATATGGTGTCCTATGACCCCTTAGGATACCATACGACCCATATCAATACCATATTGTGTCTTAAGCGGTCATATCATCTCCTAACATGTCATATAGTGTCCTATGACCCCTTCGGATACCATATGACCCCTTACGACACCATGTGATCCCTTAGAACACCATATAGTGTTGTTATGGGTCATATGGTGTCCTAAAGGGTCATAGGACACCATATGACCCTTACGACACCATGTGACCCCTTAGAACACCATATAGTGTCGTTATGGGTCATATGGTCTCCTAACGGGTCATATAGTGTCCTATGACCCCTTAGGATACCATATAACCCCTTACGTGTCGTTAGGGTTCACATTGTGTCCTAAGGGGTCATATGGTGTCCTAAGGGGTCATATGGTGTCCTAAGGGGTCATAGAACACCATATGACCCCTTAGGATACCATACGACCCATAACGACCTCATATGGTTTAACATATTGGGATGTAGGGTCTATGGTTATTGTATAGGGTTGAGGATTTAGCATATTTGGTCATACGATCTAGGGTATTTGCTATAGGTTTGAAATGGTTTAATTTTTATGGTTGTGGCTATCAAACTATAGCGTATAGAGTATAGATTATAGGGTATAAAGTATAAATTTATCAAAGGTTAAAAAATTTCAATGGAAGTTATTTGGCTAGTGCCATATTTGGTGTTAGCCAAATGAGCTACACTAAAAAATGGTTATATGGGACCCTTGACCCATGATCCAAGCCCACATTCTCTCATAAGGCACGCGCACTATAGGGCGCGTGCCTTATAGGCTTGGTGTGCCAAGCCTTAGGCTTGGCACACCAAGCCTATAAGGCGTGCACCCTATAGTGTGTGCACCTTATGAGCATTTTTCATTTTTTTTGAAGTGTGGCACCTTTTTGGTACCACAACTTCGTGCATATACCCCATGGGAACATGTTTTATCTCACTTGAGGAGAAAATTTAATCCCATTTTTATGAGGCTCGCAATGCATGAATCTTGATTCAGTTTTTCAAGTTTTTGTATTTGTATATGTGTATAAATTTTGTATGTATGTGTGTTGTGAAAATTTTGTATGATGTATGTAGTAATGGGGAGTATATGTATATGTGTATAAATTTTTTTTGCAAGCACACTTAGCGGTATTACTGTAAAATTTTCTAAGTGTTGCCATCAATGCCAAAGGGGGAGATTATTGGCTTGATGATGATTGTAATGAATAACTTCATCATATGTTGTCATTGATGAAACACATACACACATATGTTCATATTGTCTACCGGTGTGACTTCAAAGTTGTTTATATTAGAACCGGTATACTAGAGGTTTATATCTAACCGGTACATGGTGACAACCGGTATATACATGAACAAAACCAGTGGTTATACATAACTCGACATCAACCTGAAGATCCAGTGGAGATTATCACAAGAGAATCAAAGGATAAGACAACTAGTGGTTATACATAACTTGACATCAACCTGAAGATCCAATGGAGATTATCACAAGAGCATCAAAGGATAAATAGTCTATATGTTTAACTCCAAACAGTATTCATTGATTATGTGATGAGTTATCACTAGTCATAATGAGTTATCCTTACCGATAATTTTTGGCGGTATTTTTGTGATGAGTTATGATTGTTTGACCAGATACATTGCACCTAGGTAATTGTGATATGATTTCTAGAGGCCGACATGAAATCTAAATGACTATATATTGACATGACAATAAATTATTTTATATGAGCGAAGGAGATATGTTATGTGCGAAGGCATAAGTATTAAGTTGCAAAGTATGATGGTAATGAAGTGTTGAGTGCACAGAAGAGGATCTATACAAGAAAGTTGTGCTACTACTAGATCACACCACATGTTATTTTCTAATCACTGCAATAGTCAAATCCCCTAACCGAGTAAGCTCTAACAAGCTTCATTATAAAAATCCTCTAACTAGGTGATTCATTAGTTTGGATTTAGAAATCCTTCGTCGAGGTTGCTCCTTACAAGGTACTACCTTTTATAGGGTATAGCTTTTAACTAAGCTTTGGGATCTTTAACAGGATTCACTCCCAGCAGAGCACTTTGTAGACCTTAACCGGTCAGTTATCTATTACTGTAGATAGTTAACTTGTGAGTCCCATCTCACCATGGTTTTTACCTATTTGGGTTTTCCACATCTAAGCACTTGTGTTATGGTGGATGTTTTACTTATTGTGGATGTTGTTATATCATTTTGGATTATATGCATATTGTTTAACAAACTTGTTAATTATATCTACCGGCCAATGTTTAAAGTAGTATTGTTTTTGGTGTCACTGATTCACCTCCCCTCTCAGTGCTTTACAAGTCCATCAATATGCTCTAGTGTGTGTAGTTTATGTGTTAATATTTGTCTCCTAAGCACTACCAAATGGATTGGAAGTGCTATGTTGATGGTTCAATGTGCTAAACTGCTCTATTTATGTGCTATCTTACTTTGTTGATTGACAATTTTGATAAGCTTGACTTGTGTTTTTGACATTTTTGTTTGTTTGATGGATGATCTTCTGAAAAAATGTTTTGAAAACAAAATAGCAAGTAATAAGACAATTTGTTTTATAATCTAAATACTGAGTGTATGTTTGACAAGATCTTTTCAAATTGTATGTTGTTCACACTGGTTTGAACAAAAAGACACACCAATCATACTCACTCTTAAGGTCGAAATGTCATTATAATATCCAAATCCCACATCTTGGAACTCCTTTACCTCACACAGTTGTGTCACACCCAAAGGTGTGCCCATGTTTTTTCCTCTTTCTAGAAATTAACCCAAAGAAAATTGCTTCTCAGTTGGATTGATATCTTGGGAGTTGTATTGTGAGTGTCTTGGTGGCAGATTCTTCCCCACCCTTGCACTTTGTATATTATAATGTCTAGTTACTGACTTGGTTTAGCTTCTATTTCTTAAAGCTTTCTAGTATGGCTTTCATTTGAGTGGTCATAATAAACATCGTTTTCAACTCCATTAAAGGGGGTCTCCCTATTTGTACAGGTTACGTTCTACAAGTTTTCATGCACCATATAGGCACTAAGGAAGACATAACGCCATTATGACAACATGTAACACTCGTCTCTTACAACTTTTGTCACAAATGCATTTGTTTATAGTGGCTTGGATTTACTTGGCTTTATCTGTTACCACTTAAATTGATTCCCTCTCACTGGCCTTATGGGCTTCTCAGGAGGGAAGGCCTTCTAAAGGTTTTATCTTATTTGCAAGAAATGAAAGAAAGAAAAAGAGTGAGTTTGGCTTTTTTATCACCCAATTAAGGGGAGATAATATACCTATCACTTTTGAAACACAATAAATGAGCTTTCTTTTTATGTCAATATTGCAATGTGATCTAAGTTCTATTTGGAGGTGTTGCTCCAACAAGCATGGTGTTCCTTTTATCCCAAATATCAAAGATGAATTGATCTTTTTAAGCCCAAAAATGCAATCCTAGAATTTTTTAAAAGCTTTTTAGAATAAAACTTGGTCAACAAAGGGAAATCGTGAATAACAAAATGCAACGATGATCCTTGAGAAAAAATTTAAAATCTTTTTGCAAGAAAATCAAGACTCAAAACTTGACTAATACATCTTGTTCTTTGTTACTTTATAAAGGAAGTGTGGCTTGTCTTCTTTTACACCTCTTGTAGCAAAAAATAAAATTTTATCTTGTTCTTTTTGTGTATGGTGAAAATGGATAACAATAACAACAATATTGAAAGGCTAAATGAATCCAACCACTAAACCCTAGCCTAACAATCAACAAAGATCCACCATAACATATGAAGATTACCTAAGACAATGCAAATAATTCAAAATCACAAAGATTATACCATCACATGTCCAATAGGGTTTTGATCTCCATTCTTCCTATCTCCATTGATCTTGCTTGATATATTTTTGCTCTCAGATTTTTGTATGCACAAGAGCTCAACAAAGAACGGAATGTGGTTGCAAGTAGGATAGTAGTGTAGCCAAGTCTTCAAAATTAGTCATTAGGGTTTGACAATGAAGGAAGCATCTCCTTAAATATAAGACACAATATGAAATGGAGGGTTAAGATTGAGAGGTGTAAAAAGAGAGGTCGGCTAGGATTAGAGGGTAGGTAAAAGAAATAGTAAAATAATGAAAGAGGTAGGTAGTGTAGGAATTAAGAGATGAATGACATGTGTCATGTGTAGAAAAAGATAATGAATTAATTAAATAAATATTTATTTAATTAATAGAAGAAATAGGACAATTAAATAAATAAAAATATTTATTTAATTTAGGAAAGGGTAATTTAAATAAATAAATGTATTTATTTAAATAAGAAATAAGGCTAGAAGAGGATAAATGAATTAATTAAATAAATAAAAATTTATTTAATTAATAGAAGAATTAGGCTTAGATAATTAAATAAATAAAATATTTATTTAATTAAACATGACAATTTTGGGTGTCTACATTTTGCCCCTCTTTGAGACAATGCGGCTTGTCGCATTGTTTCAAAGAAGATAAGATGAACTAATACAGAGTTGCCCCAGAATGGGAATGATATGCCCCCTTGAGAGATTGGATGAAAATGTCTGAAAAGATTGCAGACAATCTCTCGATAAGAAAGAAAGGCTAGAATGGATTGATCAAATAAAGTGACAAAGTCACGGGATGAAGAAGACTGACTCAGGAAACAAAGGCGAGGGCTAGGGGTATGGCAGGCTATAAGATAAACCACGAGCAAAAGACATCCTCATTGTCATCTACACCCTTACGAGATCATAGTGCAGAGCGAGAAAAGAGCAGCAGCAGTCAGCAGCGATGGCCTTCGTACACAGATTCGACCGCGTTCACCGATTTCAGAGGCCAGCAGAGGCAGGAGAGCCGGTAAGTACCACCAAACCTCCTCATACTTTCACACATTTCAATTTTTGTCATTAATGCTCAGTAGGTAGCAATAAATGCGCTAGGAATAGGGTACCCAAAAAAATGCAAAAACGCGCAACCGCGTCTGTGTCATAGCCATAGAGGGCTCCCCTTTGTATCAGTACTTGTACCATTTTTGTATTGTAGACACCTGCGGGTGATTTTGTAGCTATATGATTCTTTTGACATCATTGTATTATGACACATTTGATTATATATGAGAGATGATTCATTTTTTGCGGCAGCTATATGCATGTGTACCTTATGTGATGAGATGTTTTTATGTAATGCTTATTTTATGATATGGATGCTTATATGATATGATGCAATGCAGTATATATTTTTGTTCTTTTATGTTGTATATGTGATGCATGATGCAAATGTGAATGTATGTAATGCAAATGAATATGATAATGCAAATGATTATTTACATGATGGAAATGTAAGATGTGCTAACATGTGTTGTATGCAGGATGTGATGCAATTGTGATATCTATATGTATGTATGAAATGCTTATATGTGGTGATGCAGGTGTAACTATATGAAATGCAAGTGTTTTTGGGGTGTCATTATACTCAGTCATGTGATAGCGGGCTACGCAGACTCGAGAAGGACAATGGAAGTCATTCAAGAAAGGGGGATGGAAGACAGAAGATATGAACGTGAAAGAGCTCTTGTGCATTATCATCATTGAGCTTTATTATGGCAAAATAGGTTATGACAATCGAGGCATTTGTTCGACCCAGAAAGTCATTGTACCTGTTTGCATGGAGATAAGACAGTCACAAACAAGGAATGCCCCAGTTCATACTAGACTCACAGTGTCCTCATATCCTTGGACAAGTCATAGCATTACTAAAAGACAATCCACAGACAGCAAATGCAAATAGGTGATGATACCCCATCCTCGCCTTTCTAGTCAAAGACATCCTGGAGATAGTATCTCTAGTCAGAGACATCCCAGAAAAGCTAAAAGACATGTCACCAAAAAGATAAAATCAAAAGAAAACCAAGACTTGACACCAACATCCACTGTAGTCCTCAAGTTTAGTGTCTCTTGTCACTTGTATAAGTCATGTTTGATTGTGGTCACAATGTTCACTTTCACAAAAGGGATAGATTAACACTGAACCATATGTTGTCCGAGTCTGTTTGAAAGATTTGATTTTGTTGAAGCCCATTGTCACTGTTGTGTCTCATCTGCAACTGACTGAATCCATGAAACTGATACTTTATTGCGGAGAAGACGGAACTTTATTGCAGATCTGTGATGCAAATGTTGCTTTATTGCGGATTGTGCGCGAATAGACTGAAGAAAGCTAGAAGAAACTGTACTCCTCGAAACATGTGATGTTCTTAGTTCCACACCCATCACTAGACGTAGGATTTGCCTTAGTCACAGATAGGATCTGATTTATTATGGATGGAAAGGGAGTGAAAAGGGAAGGTTATGGGTGGCTAACCAATCTTAGGTAGATCAATGACAAGCCATGATGGGAATGGGTAAGCTTATTGTGAGTGAATAGGTTGTGAGTGTGTGCAAAGTGAAGGATGAAAGAGAATCCTGAAGGAGAGAGGAGCAAAGTCTCTACGCATGGTGCTGGTGACCCAGTTTTCACCATGGTACTTGCCCAGGGCGCCACCGAAGTGGTTTTCACCGTTGGACGAAATTATTTCTCTTTACTTTTTTGATTTTCAATTTTTTTTGTGTCACAAGGCGCCTGTTTGCCAGGTTTTCACCAAGTAACGACTTTTTTTTGTTTTATAATTTTTTTTGTATTTTTGAATTTTTTTGATTTTTTTGTATTTTTGAATTAAGATGTTCCGAAAAGTTATGTGTAGAACCTGCGAAGATGCATGCTGTTGATAGGATCCTCCAAAGGTTCACCTTCTGTAGTTGAGAGCTGATATGCCCCAGATCCATATACCGCTGTGATGATGTAAGGACCAAGCCAGTTTGGTTCAAACTTGCCCTTCTTATCTCTGTCTTGCTGATTCTTGGGGTTTTCTCTGAGGACTAAGTCACCTACCTCAAATGTGTGAGGCTTGACTTTGTGATTGTAGCTGCGACTCATTCGTTGTTGATAAGCCTTGAGATGATTAAAAGAGGTGTGTCTTCGTTCATCCAGCAGTTCTAGTTCTTGTAAGCGAGAGACCCTGTAATCCTCATTGTTGATTATGTTTCTCAAAGAGACCCATAAAGAAGGTAACTCGAACTCAATAGGCAAGATGGCTTCAGCACCGTAGACAAGTGAGTAGGGTGTAGCTCCTGTAGGTGTGCGGACACTTGTACGATAGGCCCAAAGTGCAGGATTGAGTTGGATATGCCAGTTACGGCCAGCGTCATCGACTGTCTTTTTGAGGATTTTAAGAATTGTTCTGTTAGACGCCTCAGCTTGGCCATTACCTTGGGGGTAATATGGTGTGGAGAAATGATGGGAAATATGGAAGTGGTCACAGAGTTCACGAACATCCTGATTTTTGAAGGGACGCCCGTTGTCAGTAATAATGGAAGTAGGAATACCATATCGGCAAATGATGTAGTTCAGGATGAAGGTAGCAATTTGTTTCCCTGTGACTTGTGTGAGAGGCACGGCTTCAATCCACTTTGTGAAATACTCTGTGGCTGTGATAATGAATTTATGACCATTGGAAGAAGGAGGGTGAATCTTGCCTATGAGATCAAGTCCCCACTGACAAAAGGGCCAAGGAGACGCAAGTGGCTGTAGTTCTTGTGCTGGTGCATGTATGAGGTCTCCATGAATTTGACATTGCTTACACTTCTTGACAAACTGATATGAGTCTTTTTCCATAGTAGGCCAGTAGTATCCAGTCCTGATGAGTTTCTTGGCCAAGGTAGGACCACTAGTATGCGGACCACATATCCCTTCATGCACTTCTTGTAACGCAATCTGAGCTTCGTCACTTTCTAAACATCTAAGAAGAGTGCCATCTAGACCTTGTCGGTATAGGATATCAGCTAGAATGACGTATCGAGAGGATTGGCGAATGAAAGTGCGGCGTTGGTTGGTCGATAGATCGGGAGGTAAGATATTGTCGCGAAGGTATGTGAATATGGAACCATATAACTGGGATTCAAGACCAACAATGCATATCATTTCAGTAGGAGTGATCTCGTATGAGGGAATCAACAGGTTGTCTACCAGGAACTCATAGCAGGTTTCATTCTGCAGTAGATCAATTAGTGAAGCAATTGTAGCCATGGCATCTGCAGCGCGATTCTGTTCTCTTGGTATCTGCTCAAAATCTATCTTTGTGAAGTACTGTTTCAAATCATCTACCAGTTGTTTGTAAGGCATTAGTTTTTCGTCTTTTGTTTGGTAATCATCAGTTGCTTGACGAATGACCAGTTGAGAATCCCCAAAAACATGAAGTTCTTGGATCTTCCACTGAACTGCAATTCTTAATCCAGTTGTTAATGCCTCATATTCTGCTATATTGTTAGTGCAGGGAAATGATAAGCGGTATGACTTTGGTATAGAATCGCCTTGGGGAGTTATAAAGAGTATACCAGCTCCTGCCCCATGCTGTGTGTATGAGCCATCAAAGTATAGTTGCCATGGCTTTGCATGTGATATTGTTAAAATTGCTTCATCTGGAAATTCTGACTGTAGAGGAACATCATCTATCATGGGGGCATCTGCTAATTGATCTGCAATGGCTTGTCCTTTGATTGCTTTTCTGTCCACATACTCGATGTCGAATTCACTCAGAATCATTACCCACTTGGCCAGCCGCCCAGTAAGTGTAGCTTTGTTGAGAAGATATTTTAGTGGATCAATTTTGGCAATCAACTTAGTTTTGTGAGTGAGCATATAATGTCGTAATTTTTGTGAAGCAAAGACCACAGCGCGACATGCATGCTCGATTGGTGTGTAATTTAGCTCATATCCTACCAATGTGCGACTGATATAGTATACTGCTTTTTCCTTGCCGTCAGCTATTTGTTGTGCTAGGAGTGCCCCCAGTGCTGTTGGAGTAGCTGATATGTATAGTAACAAAGGCTGATCTGGAATTGGTGGCTTCAAAACTGGTGGGTTCAAAAGATAGTCTTTGAGCATCTGAAAGGCTTGTTGACAGTTCTCGTCCCATTTGAACTTGATGTTTTTATGTAGCAAGTGCTGAAAGGATTACACTTATCTGCAAGTTGTGCTATGAATCTTCGTATGGACTGAAGTCTCCCTTGTAAAGATCGAAGTTGACTGATATTCCTGGGTGGCGGCATGTCCAAGATAGCCTTGACCTTTGTTGGATCGGCCTCGATTCCTCTTTTAGACACAATGAATCCTAGGAGCTTCCCGGAGGTTACTCCAAAGACACATTTCTTGGGGTTTAACCTTACTTTGTATTTTTCCAACCGATCAAAGACGACCGAAAGTATGTCCAAATGTGTATCTCTGTCTATTGATTTTCCCAAGAGATCGTCAACATAATCTTCCACGGTTATGTGCATGAGATCATGAAAGATAGTGGTCATTGCTCTTTGATATGTAGCACCCGCATTTTTCAACCCAAAGGGCATGACATTCCAACAGAAAGTTCCCCATGGACAAGTGAATGATGTTTTATGTTGATCTTCAGGTGCAATCCTGATTTGATTATATCTAGAAAATCCGTCCATTAAAGATAACATTTCATGACCTGCTGTGAGGTCAACGATCAAGTCAATGTTTGGTAATGGGAAATCGTCCTTTGGACAAGCTTTATTGATGTCTCTGAAATCTGTACATATTCTGATGTTGCGATCTAGTTTACTGACAGGTACCAAATTGGAGATCCATTCAGGATAATCAATTGGGCGTATGAATCCGACATCCAATAATTTCTCCAGCTTTGCTTTGACTAGTAATGCCACTTGCGGATGCATTTTCCTTAATTTCTGTTTTACTAGCTTTGCCCCTGGTTTGACTGTCAAATGATGCATTACCAAATCCGGATCTAGTCCAGGCATATCAGCGTATGACCATGCAAAGTTGATTTGTCGTTCCTTGAAGAAGCTTATGAATTTTGCCCTTTCGGACTCTGTCAAGGATTGAGGCAGGAATATGTTGTGTGGAACTTCTTCTGTACCAATATTTGTCTTGATAGTCTCCTCTACCAACATGGATGATTTTTCCTCATATGATGCTGGGAGAATGTCAAGCCTTCCATCTTCGGGTGCCTCAGAGAGGTTTTCGCCCTCAGATACGTCCTTTCTTTTTACTTTTTTGGGATCAGATAGCACCACAGTGTGGTTTTCGCCATAAGATCCTTGTTTTGTTCTTATTTTCACATTTTTGTGACTGGAAGGTCCGACACCCTCACCAAAGTATGCCATGTTGTTGAGTTCTATGGTGTATCCTGCTTTGTGGTCTCTAGGGGGAAGATCATCTCGTATGCCAAGATAGTCGATAATGGCTTCGTCATTTTTAAATGTATCAAATTGTGCTGGTCCTTCATGATCCCAGTCAATGAGTTGGGGGTGAACAAGGGAAAGATCTTTAGTGTTTTCAGAATTTGCAGGGCTAATAGTGAAGATGTGGTTATATTCAGGTATGTCGAGGCAATCGTCGAGGTCATCGATGGCACTCTCCTCATCCGTTTCGATCGCGAGCGAATCCAAATTGTCATCACTAGTAGCGCCTTCCGGGACAGGTGTCCTCATCCTATGTGATTTCGACCTAAGACCTTGAAACGAAGACTGTGGGAAATCCTTATGAGTTGTTTCTTGACCAACTCTGAATTTTTGTAAAATTCCTCCTCTTCTGTAGGTTCATCTGGCTCTCTGAATGTCTCGGTGAGCTCATAGTCACTGGAGGATTTGTCTGAACCCCATTCCCATTCATTGGAGTCTGTGGAATAGTAATCCTCTTGTTGAACATCAGCAACTTTGATTTGTGAGGTCCTTTCTGTTCTTTTATTGTGTCTCTTAGAAGTCAGAAAACCAAGTCCCTTTGAGCGTTCCCATCTTACAGTTAATTCAGGTTGTAAGGGCTCCATGGCGCCTTCTTTGCGTAATCCGAGAGGGCTTTTTCCATCATACCCGAATCTTTGTAGAATTTTGAAGCCTTTGCCATAATTCTCACAGGGTAGAATAATCTGATCTTGTGCATCCTCTTCAATGTCTTTATAGAGCATTTTATATAAATTTTCCTCTTCTAGTTCACCCCATCTTTGAAAGGTAGTAGGATCCCATTTGAGTATCATGACGGAGATTTGCTTGTTAGGATGTGGCCTCCCATATTCTTTTGGAGAACTCATAACTTGTCGTAAAAACATGGTCTGATTCAAGGTGTATTCTCCCATGCCTTTGTCTTGAAATTTGCTTTTAAGTTCACCTTGTCTTGATGTCGAAGGTTTCAATGACTCGGGATCAATGTATGCCGAAGAAGGAGTAGCCTCACGATTACTGGGAATGATGGTCTCAGTATGTGATCTCAAGTTATTGCAATATATGAACGGATTTGGATCACCGTTGACCATTACCTCGACTCCATTATGAGGAAACTTAATGCATTGATGATATGTTGATGGGACTGCCCTCATTTCATGAATCCAAGGACGTCCTAGCAATATGTTATATGTGAGATCTAGATCTAGGACTTGACAAACCACATCCTTTGTGACTGGCCCAATTCTTAGCGGTAAGGTGACTGTGCCCTTGGATGAATGCTCTTCATCATCATACGCCTTGATGGTGATTTGGTTTGTAGAATTGACAGCCTTGTCAGAATATCCCAATTGTTTAATGGTGCTCAAGGTACAAATGTTTAGACCTGCTCCTCCATCTATCAGGACTCGCTTTATTCGATGTTTATGTATGAAGGCTTCAACGTGTAAAGGTGCATTATGAGGCTGACTTACGGAGGCATCATCGGCTTCTGTGAACGTAAGGGAATGCGGAATGGAAAGGTATCCCACCATGGCTTGAAACTGGTCCACGTTCAAATCAGTAGGAACGACAGTGTCTCTCAAGATTTTGTCAAGGATAGCTTTATGAGCGGGGGATATGCATAGAAGCTCAAGGATGGAGATGAGTGCGGGTGTCTTCCCTAACTGTTCTACAAGGTCATACTCAGGTTTGGTAGATGAAGAAGCGGTGTTTTTAGTAGAGGCACCTGGCAACGTAATCTTACCTCGACGGGTTGTAACATGACATTCGGAGGTAGATTCGGACGAAGATCCAACAGCTCTTAGGAAAATCTTGGGTCACTGAGAAGGATTCTCAGGATTTTTGTTCTTGATAGTAATAGTAGAGATATAATTGTCCATTGAGATGTGATTGATAGTAGAATCATAATTATAAGGTGCTCTAGTGTAATTGGCTTGATCATCTGTGACTTTGGCTTTTCCTTTGTCATGTTTTGGGAATGGTTCCTTAAACATCTCATGTTCTTGATTAGATGAATGTCCCTCAATCTCAATATCACCCCTATCAATGAGATCTTGCACAATGTTCTTTAGTCGATGGCAATTACCTGTCTTATGACCCTTGCTCTTATGAAATTCACAATACTCATCATCATTCCACCAATTTGGTTTGACCTTTGGTTCATATGGAGGAAAATCTGGAACTGTGATCACTTTGTTTGCCACAAGCTTTTTGAATACTGATTCAAGTGGTTCTCCCAATGGAGTGTACTTCCTTCGCGGTTTAGAAGTTGTTTGAGTGTTCACTTGATTATTTGTAGAACTTGATCCAGAAAAGATGAACTTTGGTCTCACTGTATTAGCATCAACAACACCATCATTAACCGTGTTCTTGTTCTTATTCCAGAATCTTGGCTTGTCTTTTCCTTTAAATTCCTCTTTGTTTTCTTTGAATATCTTGATGACTCCTTGTTCAATTAAGACCTTTTCTGTTGCTAGGCCCTTTTCAATAACATCCTTGAATGTGGATAAACAAGCTTTCCTGAGATCATATCCAATGTCCTTGTTAACGTTTTGAGTGAACATTTCCACCATTTGTTTGTGGGATTTCGCAAGAACATCTGCTAGCTAGATTTCTCCATCTTTGTAAAAATGTTGCGAAAGATTCTCCTTCCTTTTGTTTAGTATTGTACAAGGTAGTAACTGAGACATCTGTTTCTATGTTGTAAGAGAAATGCTGAATAAATGCTTCTGCTAAGTCGCCCCACGACTTAATACCAAGGGGTAATTGAGAAAACCATTCCATAGCTTGATCGCCTAAGCTCTGCGGGAACAACCTCATCAAGTATGTTTCTTCTGCCGCTACCTCTATGCAGGCTATGAAAAATTGTCTTATGTGTGCCTTGGGGTCTCCTTTCCCTCTATACTTGTCAAATTTTGGTGTCACAAAGTGTGCAGGAAACGGAGGCATTGGAATGCTCTTATCAAAGGGATAAGGACATATATCTCTCATAGTGTATGTTGGTTTTGATGTACTCATGTCCTCCATTTTCTTTTGTAAATCTCTTATTTGTTGCTCCAAATTGTTTTTAGGAGGAGATGGATTTCTTGTAGCATACCCCGTGTTTGAAACACCCATTTGAGGAGGAGCTTGTTGCATGTATGGATGATACTGATCGTAGACATGTCCATATGGAGGTCTATATTGCTGTGGCATATATGGAGCACTTGGCATAACTTCATGTTGAGGAACCCCATATCTATTTTGTGCATATATACCATATTCAATAGGCATTTCATTTTCCATTGTGTTGCCCCCAATTTTGACATGAGGTTTCCTTGTGTCAAAATTTTGAGGATGCCTTTGAGGATCCACTTGTTTTGATTGATCCATACCTTGAGCATGTGATTGAGCATATCTATCCACATAAGGCTTCCATGATGGTCTTCGAAGGTAAGTATCATATGTTTGAGCTTGTGTATGTGGGATTTCTGGTTTTTGAAGTAAAACTGACAGTGATTCTGGCATCATATTCGGTGCTCTATTTCCTCCACTATTTGGTCTCCTTTGATCCATGTTGGATTGAGTTTGTTGCGAGGGTCGACTTTCCATAAGTTGAGACATGTCAAAGTCATGAGGTATTTTAGCTCCACTTTGTGCCATCATGTGTAAGAAGTATTGTCGATCTCTCCTCATTATCTCTTCAACCAACCTATTGAAATGAGGGTTCATTATGGATTCTTCTATGTCTGCTGATAGTATTGAAAGGTTGTCCACATTGTCATTGCGTGTAGCATTATTGTTTGTAGTGTTTGTGTTTTCCACATTTGAATTGTTTCTATAAACATCCATGTCTAGTAATGTAGTGTGCTCAGGATTATAAAATAAATCATTGTCATACTCATAAGAACTCATGTTTGCGGATTCTTGAGCTTCTTTAGCTATTCTCCTAGATTTTTGAAGACGGGTTTCAACCATGAACTAGGTGTTTGACCAAGATGTGAGAGACTAGATGAAAAATATGAAAAGAGTATGGAAGACCAAGAGTTGTATGGAGTGTAAATGAATCTTGAGGTGTACTTGAAATGTCCAAAGTGTAAGACCAAGTATGTAAGTAGTAGAGTAGGTGTGACTTCCAAAGAGATGATTGTTTCTCTTGATGAGGTAAGTTGACCTTGACTCTAAGTAAGACCAAATGAGACCCAAAGGTAAGAAACCTCGATGAGGGACCACTTAGCAAAGTGTAGTTGTATGTAGTGTGTTGAAAAAGTATAGTGAGGACAAGCAAGTGACCTTTTTGACCCAAGTTTAGACAAGTATGAATGTAAAATGAGATGTGAAGCAATGATGGACTGTATGAGACCTTAGAACAGGTTGAATGCTAGATGAAACCTGAAGAGACAACCTAGGAAGCTCAAGTATGCCGAAACCGATTTCCTTTGTTTGCTGGACTGTAAAAGTTTTCAATTCCTGACACAGACGCCTCTGTATACTTCACAGACGTGATTCCCAGACACAGACGCCTCTCTGTTAGACACAGACGCTGCTAAAAAAACAGACGCTATTCTGCCCTTCACAGACGCGCTTATATGACGTAGACGCGGTTAAAACAGACACAGACGCGTTTCTGTAAACTTCGTGGAATTTTCCCAATCTGTGAAGTTGTCTTGTTATGACCAAATCTGACTGTTTGACTGTTTTTCGTGACAAGAGGACACAATGTTGATGACTCAATGTTTACAAGCTATTTAGACTCCAAAAGTGTGTTGTGTGATGTAAAATGTTTTGCATACACTTGAAGACACAAAAGACACAATGTTTTGTTGTTTGGTCTTGAATGTTTGAGTGTTTAACATAAGACAAGCACAAATCTTAGGGCTGGCCAAGACAATAGTTGTTGATCCCACATTGGGTTTTACCCCCGAGGCTACGCTATTCAGAGCGGATACTTAGATGCTTGACCTCACTGGCTCCACCCTCGACACTCACTTCTCGGGTCAGCCAAGCATCAGTCCCCATGAAAACTCCCCATGGCGAACTTTGTATCTCTACTAAGAACCGTATGTGTGTGGGCCACTACCAGAGGTCCGACCTCCTGCCTCAACAACTAGAAGGATTTGGGCTTCTAAAATAAAAAGGTGCTAGTAAGGGCATCCGCTCGTGTGGCCATACATGCGGCACTTTTAGCTCTGTAAATACAGAAGGCTCCCAGCCGGTAGGGGTTACGCCCTACAAATGATCAAATAAATTTGATCAAACGGGTTTATGGGGAGACATAGTGTCAGTATGAACTAATCAGCACACGTTATTCATAGTTTTCACCATGAATACATTTGATTATAGTGGCTTGGAAGAAGATGGCTTTTCTTTTGGTACCACTTGGGTCGTTCTCTTCTCACTAGTAGTCCTAATGACCACACGGGAAGACAGGCCCTCTAAAGATTAAACAAAAAGAGCCTATTGCTCAAGACACAAAAGACAATGATTCAATTTTAGTGCACCAATGGAAGTGTTTGCTAATCTATGAAAACAAGGCACACAACAAAATTACAAAACCCTAGCCAAGGCCCTGCAACAAAATTTGTTAGTAGTTTGGGTTGTTTCAAATGATAACCCCTTCCTGCAAGCACACAAGTTAGGTAAATTTTAGAAAACCCAAAAAGACTTTGTGAAAAAGGGCCTTCAACAAAAACGTTTTTTTGCTTCCAAAGCAAGCTGCACAAACTTGGTTAGTCAGATCTGCAAGGGTTAGTCCAAAAGTAAACCAGATCTGAAACCCTAAGCGCGAAATCTGAAAAATTGAATCAAAGAAAATTTGAAAATTTCAAAACAGTAAACATAGACGCAGTTATACCAGACACAGACACGTCTGTACGACACAGACGCGGTTCTGTGATGCACAGAGGCGCTCAGAGAACACAGACGCTTTTCCAGAATGCAGACGCGGGTAGATGCTTCTCAGACGCGGTTAGAAAACACAGACGCAGCTTCCGGAAACCTGCAAAATAAATTTTGACAAAAACGCAGACGCGATTCCTGATTTCGCAGACACTTCTGAAACTCAGAGATGCGATTCGAACGCTCGCAGACGCGGAAATACCTAAAATGCCGTCGAAAAATGTCCGATCTGCAACTTCAAAAATGCAAAATCTGCAACCAAAGTGTTAAATGCAAAGGGACAAGAGTCCCACCGGGCGTGCCAAAATGTGTATGGTGAAAATGGATAACAATAACAACAATATTGAAAGGCTAAATGAATCCAACCACTAAACCCTAGCCTAACAATCAACAAAGATCCACCATAACATATGAAGATTACCTAAGACAATGCAAATAATTCAAAATCACAAAGATTATACCATCACATGTCCAATAGGGTTTTGATCTCCATTCTTCCTATCTCCATTGATCTTGCTTGATATATTTTTTCTCTCAGATTTTTGTATGCACAAGAGCTCAACAAAGAACGGAATGTGGTTGCAAGTAGGATCGTAGTGTAGCCAAGTCTTCAAAATTAGTCATTAGGGTTTGACAATGAAGGAAGCATCTCCTTAAATATAAGACACAATATGAAATGGAGGGTTAAGATTGAGAGGTGTAAAAAGAGAGGTCGACTAGGATTAGAGGGTAGGTAAAAGAAATAGTAAAATAATGAAAGAGGTAGGTAGTGTAGGAATTAAGAGATGAATGACATGTGTCATGTGTAGAAAAAGATAATGAATTAATTAAATAAATATTTAATTAATTAATAGAAGAAATAGGACAATTAAATAAATAAAAATATTTATTTAATTTAGGAAAGGGTAATTTAAATAAATAAATGTATTTATTTAAATAAGAAATAAGGCTAGAAGAGGATAAATGAATTAATTAAATAAATAAAAATTTATTTAATTAATAGAAGAATTAGGCTTAGATAATTAAATAAATAAAATATTTATTTAATTAAACATGACAATTTTGGGTGTCTACACTTTTTAACTACACCAAAAGAAATGTGAACTAACTTTGCAAGAAAAGAAGGTTTGTTTGTTTGTTTTTACTTTTTACAAGAAAGTATGTGAGATTATTTATAAACACCAAACGAGAGATGAAGTTCTTTTTATTTAATGTTAGTTTTTTACTTAATCTATCTCCCTTGGACCTGCAACAAACATTAGTTTCCTACAAAAACCTATTGCAAAAGTTAATGAAGATTGTAGGCTGACAACCCTAAACTTTTCATTTTTTATGTCTTACAAATGCTTCTCCATCTGTCACTTATGTGCTAGAATTCAGAATGAACACACTAAAAGATGGAATATACATGCTAATATACAGAGAAAATGCACTACTCTAAAATGCATACACACTATACTAATGGTCTAATGTGCTAAAAGACAAATTGAATCGTTAATATTTATAATGTGTTGGAATAGAGTGTATATGCACTATTATGGCCTTCTGATGCGCTATAATATAAGACATATGCACTAAAATTACTTGTAGATATGCGATTATGGGATTCTTTCAGGAATTTGTCTTTACCCTACGTATAAAACAATTAGAAATTCGGGAAGAGGCCCCATGGTAGGCACCAAAAATGTATGCCAGAATATTGGTGTCAGTTGATTAATCAGAAAGACAAGAAACTAACATACCAATGAAAAATTAGATATAAAGACTAACTTGGTAAACTAGTTAAACAAGAAAATATTTCAAAAGGTGTCTCATTGTTCTCTATCTCATATGATTCCTCAAGTCAATAGTTACTCTCAGATTATTGAGCAACTGACCTTTGGAATGACAACTCCAAGAATGAGTGATAATGGATAAAAATGATCTATATGCAATATGATATATGATAAACTTATTAAAACGAGGATTATGCTATGATAATGATGATATACTAGGCTAATACGATATATGATAACATGATAAAATACTATACTATCAATGCTTCTAAATGATTAAGATGATGATTTGCAACAAAGAGAGGCAAAATTTAAGACTTTGATAGACTATGACTTGGATTCATAAAACTTGTGATCATTGATAATGAGATAAATGAGACCTGTTTATATAAGAAATGGGAAATTGTATGGTTAAGATTGAGTAGTCTTAACAAGGGCTAGGATTGAATGATCCTCAATCCATGTTTACAATTTTTACCAATGAAATGGTGACAATTGTCAACATGAGAAGGATTGAGAGGAGAGAGAAGAGGCATTAAATGTTTGAGAAGACATGGTGGTTACCTTAGGGGGTATGGTTAGGGTTGAGTTAGTATATAATCCTTTTATCCAAAAGATAAAAGAATGTGCAAGAGTTAAAGGATAACCATGGTCAAAGAAATGAATTCTTGAAGAGACCCATGAGTTTAAATGATGGTTAAGTTAGAGAGAAAGTCTCTAACCCAGGGTTGAGTTTGAGTTAACCATTAATGGTTATGTAAGACCCTTCAATGGTTATTGAAGACTTTGGAGGCTTTTGAGAAGTGACCTTTTTTCTTAAGGAATGTGCAAATGTTTATGAGAGGGATTAGAATAAATTGGAAGTGATTATAAGAATCTAGAAGGGGTTTAGGCATGCAAGTGGTTTTGTAGGAGAATGCAAGTGGGAGGAATTTTAGGATTTAATTAAAATAAAATTGATTTATTTTAATTATTGGTTGCAACTTGCATTTGATAGATTTAAATAAATATTAATTTATTTAAATGTGTGGAAGGTATTTAATTAAATGTGAATGGGTATTTAATTAAATAAACATGATCTATTTAATTAATAGACTGCATTTGGGTAAATGATTTAAATTAAATACATTGAATAATTTATTTAATTTAATAGAGGAAGGGGTGAATTAATTAAATATCACTTTAATTAATAGAAGAATTGTTAGTGAATTAAATAAGCATTAAATATTTATTTAATTTAGAAGTCATTTTTATGTGTCTACAAGAAGGACAAAAACCCATGTGAGGAAAAGGTCCCCCCCACAAGAGAGAAGAAGAGAGACAAAGTAGCTCCCCCTCAATGTAGAATATGTACCAATGGTAGAAGCTCAAAACTGAATGAAGAAACTGCTCCATGATCGTCGAACAATGTTCATCCCCTTAGGAAGAAACAAAACCAAAGGCGTATCCATAAACTCTCCCCAATCATGAAGGGAATATATAGGAAAAAAACTAAAGATGTATAGAGTCTCCGAAAAATTGCTTGTGTCCCCATGTCGGTGCTGAAAGTTGCCCCCTCCAAATCAGGTGTATTGATCCACACTACTGAAAAAGGCAATCTGAGATCTAGTCGAGATGAATGTAAAAATTGATCCAAAGACTCACATGTCTCCTCTAAGAATAAAGAGACCTCCTCCAAATGTTGTACATAATAATCCACAATCATGTCAACCTCGAAAGAATAATCATGTAGAGAATGAAAAAGAGGGTCAGAGTGTTCCCTCGCAACAATCAAAGAAGGATCATCTTCATCAAAGAGAAGATGAATATCATCAATGATGTCTCCCAAATCTACAACGTAGGACTCCATAAACAAACATGCAATTTATGTCTAGTAGTCATCCCAAGGAACTGAAGTTGGAAGACAAGGTATATCCTATTGTATTGAATCATAAGAAGGCAAAAATATTGTAATATTTGCATCATCAAGTGCAATAGGGGATGTGATGTCAATAGGAGGAGATGAAATGAAAGACTCAAGAACGGGGTCACATGTGAGAACACACAAGTTCAAGTACCCAAAGTTCTCCTTGATATCTAAATCGTCACAAGAAGTATGATCGACATATGAAGAATCAACCTCATCAATAGGAACAAAATCTGCAAAGGAGTACAATTGAGATGCATGATCCACCACCCTTGTAGCAATAATATCTCTAGTTTCCAAGTTTCTAATGATAACTAAATCAGGTGTGAACTCCATAGTTTTCCTTGCTGCCCCATAAGCGATTTGATAGATGAAAAGAAGATTGTCAAATGGGGTACACACCACATCATTGAAGGTGCTATCCCCCATAGAAATAGATCCTTTCCCAATCACATTAATATATATATGATTTCCCATCAAAATCAGTGGCATGCTACAAGGAACAAATGAAGAGAACATAGATTCAAATATGCCATATGATGGGAAGCTCCTGAATCTAGAAGCCATCTACCTAAATCATGACTTGTAGAAGCACAAAGAGCTTGTCCCTTTCTTTTTGATTGTGAGGAAGGGGAAGGAGATGAATTCTTATTCTTATAATTGGATGGAAAATCAATGTTATTCTTCTTGAGGATGTTAGTCAATTCATCAATATTCTTGGTGTGGCAACGATGCTCATCATGACTACTTTTCTTGCAATATGAAAAAGAAAGCCTTTCCTTATATGATTTTCCCTTAGGTGAGGATGCAAAATCTTTTTGTTGTGGAGAGGAAGATTATGCTCTATCTTGTCGTGTCTTAGGCTTGAACTGCTTCTACTTCTTGTTGGAATCCTTTCCTCGATTCTCTTGATTCCCTTGATTAACCACCAAATCCATAGAATTTGAAGGCTTGAGAATCCCCATGCTCAACAACTTTGACTATTCCAACATCAACATTTTTGTGAATAAATCAAATGTGGGCACAGTGAAAGAACTAAGCACTGTTAAGCGATGAGTTTGGAAGCTAGAAACAAATGTTGTATATTCGGATGGAAGCTTTCCTAATAGGTTGTAGACCAATTGCTCATCCTTCTTATCAATGCCACAATCCTTAAGTCATTCTCTTAGCTCATTTTCCTCAGTGAAATAATCTTGGATTGTATCAAAGTTCTTGGGATCCAACATGGTGAGATCATTATCAAGTTTAAAGCCCCTAATCAAATCAATTTGACCATACAATTTTCCGAAGACATCCCATGCATCCTTAACTATTTTACACTTGTCAATGTGAAAGATGAGATCCTTTGATATATACTTCCTCAATGTCCCTATTTCCATAACATTTTAAGTGAGCCATTCCATGTGAGCATTAGGATCAGCTAGTGCAGTGATAGTTCCATCTATAATGAGTTAATCCCTTTTCCATTAGCTTACTCCATATATCAATTTTCCATGAAAGATAGTTATGGGGAGTTAAAAGTGAAAATTTAGGAGAACCCATAGCAACAAAATGAAAGAGAACAAAGAAAAGAGAGGAACAATTAGACAAGACACCCCCCCAAATTCACTCAATCAAAGAACTTCCCCCCTCAAAAAAAATAAAAAATAAAAAACAAAAAATTGATGATTTGACACTTTATACTTAGTGCGTGTACAATGGGCCACTTGCAATAAATGACAAAATGGAATTTTGATTTCAACTTTACAACTGCCTCAAATAGGCTATAAGAGACTCCAACAAATACTACAAGTGATCTTAGCTAAGATCCAAGTAAATTACAAGTACCAAATAGGCCAAAAATGACCAAATATTGAAAGTACAATTTCTACTCAAAATGGTGAAAATATGATAGAACCATGTGAAATTAAACAAATAAATTATGCACTTTAAAAAACAAACAACCCCTGAAAAGGAGTCCATATTAACTCAAATGAAACCTATAAAGTTGCAAAAATGGGGAATGCTCAGCTACAGTGATGAAAATATGGATTTTTTGAATTTTCATGCATCAAAATGAAAAACAACCTACACCACTACGGAAAGCATAAAATTCTACCCCCCAAAAAGAATTGCACTAAAAAGAAGGTTCTAAGCCCGAGATATCATCATTTGAAGATCACCTATCAAACTCAAAATGCAGATGGAGAGGGGGGCAAAAAAAAAACCTTACATATGCTGACATCAGCATTACATAAGTAGAGAATATTTTCTTATCAGTAGATATGCCTCCTGCTTAAAAAATGTTTCCTCTTTTTAAAAAAAAAAATATGTTTGAAAAGATTTTAATAAAAAACCTTTTTAAAAGAATGAAATGGGATGGGGGCCACGTGGGGCCATCTCAACCCACATCCTTTTTATAGAAAAATTGACAAACATGATACGTAGAGGAGGAATTTATAACCTGCAAAATAGAAGGTAATACATGAGTTCTTCAAAATTTCAATTGAACCAGTTAATCATAGTTCCATCGTGGTGTAGACTGAGGACCACGACAACCGTTGATCACAAACAAAAAATGCCCATCAAAATTCAAAATAATATGATCTGTCACTGTTGAATAGAAAGGAAGCCACAAATGAAGCCTTTGACCACATCTAGATCTGATAGGTCAGGATCTTCCTACGGTAGTGAAGGCGTCGATCTAAGAATAATGAAGATTGTTGTTATCCAATGATGTCAAGCAAACCAAATCGCTAGAGCCAAATATGGGGGCTAAGAAAATAAAGTAGTATAACTCCAGCCAACCAATCATTGGAATATCTCTTTGGATCACTAGTTGCAGGCTAATGCAGATTGGCCGATCACTAGAGGTGAACCCAAAAATGCAAAATAAAACACCGGTCAAGCATATGAAGCTGATGAAGTGGATGTGGCCTGGAACAAAGGTCAATGCAGGCTACAAATCTGGGATCTGACTGTTGTAAATTTGAGATCCCACTGACCACTGCAAATATCAAATACGGGTGCAGGTGCCAAGTATACCCAAGTAAACAACACTTACAACAAAATCTAATCCGCCAAGAGAAACTTGTATTCTGGCCAGCCAAAATGGGTAATGGGTTGTGCAAATAAAAGTACCAGTGATCATGTAACAATGCTAAATCCAAAAGATGTTGTGCCTCCAAATAATATTTGCCCATATCTAATAAAATTTTGTAGAAATAAAAGAATAACAGAAAATGGAAGTCTGCAAGCTACTCTTGGGGAGGGGGCCTAAAGGCCTTTCAACTAAAAATTTTTGTTACAATTTTTTTTTTATCTAAATATAGGAGTATTTGTAGTCAAAATTCATGGAAATGGCCTTCTAGACACAATGGTGAGGTCGAAATTGATGTAGGATGCTCCCAAAATGCATTGCATCTTAGATCCCAAAAATGAATGCACCAGAAGATCTCTCTAAATAGACTACTCAAAGAATCCCTAATGACTTTGATACCATGTAAGAATTTGTCAAATATAGTCAAGATCTAGAGCACAATGAATAGTACAAAAGAGAGACAATAGATTTGATAAGAATAAATTGTATTCTAATCAAGATGCAAAATAAGATCAATTGGATCATTACATACAATGTAAGATGAGCCTTCATATAAAGGCAAGGCCATATGGATATGTGAGCTCACAATCATGATATGTGGCTCAATGAGAAACAAGGGTATGTGAGGGTATAGGTAGGAGAAATAATAAAATATTCCACAAGAGGTGGATAACCAACCAAAGGTGGAATGTAACAACAAGATAAGACCACAAGAGGTGTAATTTCTCCTATGTGCATCATCGCTATGTGCACACTTCCCTAAGTGTCTCATATCCAAACTACTATGGAATGCATTACCCTAAGTCAACTTAAGTAAAGTGTAATTTTGAGCCATAATTTACACCAACAAAATTAATCATATGTATATTATCATAAAAATCATAACTACCAAATTTTATATTGCCAACATTACCAATAGTATCCTTCAATTAAACATTAATCCTCTGTCTTTGTTTTGGCTCATAAGATATCAAGGAAGGTAGCATATTATCATTGGTGCTCACTATCTGTGTGAGATTAACATTATCCATAATACATGGTTGTGGAGTGAGTTTTTTTGGTAGAGAAACCTACATGGGAGCTTTTGTAGGCTTTAGCAATATGAGTTTTGACTATGAATTAACTATAAATTGATCCATGTCAAACCATAACTATTAATGTTGAGCTTGCAGTCCCTGCATGAGATCTTTACTAGCATTACAAGTCATATTTTGTGAAGTTTGTGCACTTTATGAAATATATGGGAGAGTTTATGCATCAGGTTAGCGTAACTCTAGCACTTGTTGCGGTGAATACAATCCAAGGGGGGGCAATGGGGGGATCATCTTCACACATGAGAAGTTGCAGTAACAATGAAGAAAATGGGAGCATTGTGGGATCAATCCCACTCATAGAGCTTTGTTCGTACATAGAATATTGCCTTGGAGAGTAATGTGATGGGGCAACATAGCATTAATCCCACTAACAATAGAATCCATTCAACCATTCTTTGAGTGAGTAGTTTTCCCAATCTTGGAATAAGGGCGAAATTCACGGGATCTATGGAAACTATTGTAGCTACTACGAGTCTTGTGGTGGAGGGAATGACCTTCCCAAAGAAAGCTAAGGATAACTACAAGGCATAGCTCATGAGGTTCTTGAAGTTAGGGGAGAAATTTTCTCACCTACAAAGTGGTTTTAATAGAGATGACTTACCTAGGGTTTGCAAAGAGGTTGTGCTACTCCAAGTTATGAAGTTCATCACTTTGGATGGGAGATTAAATGGTTCGATTCTTATTTTTTCTTCATGCTCAACCATTTGAGGTATGGTGGGAAGATGAATTTCCCTTATTGGATTTTTTCATCTATCTCCTATTCTATGATTGTTACTAAAACTTAAAATGTTATTCCCTTGCATCAGAGGTTTATTCTGCATCTATATAATTTCCACTTGAATTTGACCCCCACTTGTGGGTCACTTAGTAATCCCTATAGTCCCACTCTGTGTGTTGAGCTATGGGATAACTTGAGTAGTAAATATGCCATCTCCACTCCTAAACCCAACCTGGGTTAACCCCTAGCAAGTCATCTAAAACCAAGAACCCTCCAACCCCTCCCATTATAGATTGCATTATCAAAGAGATGGAGGTAGAGGATAATGTTTCTGCGAACTCTGCTTCCTTGTGGCCTACTAGGTCTGAGTGGACCCTAGACAATCCTATTAGTAATGTTGCCACCCCTTCTACCTAATGAGTACTAAGAGGGGGGGTGAATTAGTATACCAAAAAATACTAAACTCAAACTCTTAAATAGTTTAGCAGATAACCGGTATAACAAATTCACTAATAAACCGGTTAAGATAAATGCAAACCAAATAGAAAATAAAGCATTGACCCGCAAAACCACAATCACCATAACACAAGATATTTGACGTGCAAACCCAAATGGGAAAAACCACGGTGACCAGAAACTCACAAGTAACTATTTGCAGAATAGAAACTGGACCAGTTAAGGTCATACAATGTTCTTCACCAGAACAGATCTTGTTAGGAATATAGATCTCTATTAAGAGATAAGTCCTGTTAAAGACTACCTTGTTAAATGATTTCAGATCCATAGTTGTGAACCACCTTGTTAGAGGATTTACAAAGGCTTTGTTGGGCCTACTTGGTTAAGGGTTTCAGACTTGTCGAAGATGTGAGTAATCAACAAGTGAGTGATCTAGATACTAGAACAGTATGCTTGGTTAGATCCTTGATAGCTCATTGTTAATGCATTTCAGCATTACTTCAATCTTCAATATCTCCACACTCTAACTCTTCACACAGACCTAATCTTCTCTGCAAAGATCGCACATAACCTTCTCATACATCATACATCATACATCTCTCATTCATACAAACCCTAGACATGATGTCCTTATAAAGGAAACTAATTTCATGTTGGTCCAATAGGATTAAACCACAAATTTCTAGGTTCAGTGCATCTAGACACATTTGGTAACACGACACAAAATCACCACCAAAGTGTCGATGGATGATAACTCATCACAGAAATACCGGTTGGTAACTCATCATAGATTAATACCCATTCATACAATATATCGATTACCAGTTGTCAAAAATGAAGACTGGAAAATGTTAACTACTGCTTTGTTCCTTCATACCGCTTGAGATCCTCGAACCGCTTGAGGTCTTCACCCCGCTTGGGTTCTCCATACCGCTTGAGGTCTTCAGTCAATTTGCGATCTAGAAAACATCTTCTGCAAAACACCGATAGTCTAAAGACTATAATACATAATACCAGTTGGAACAATTATTGGTTGAGCATAACTCATACATCAAGAAAGTGTGTGTCCATCAATGACAATCAAAACATCATCAAAATGCCAACAACCTCCCCCTTTGGCATTGATGGCAACGCTTAGGAAAATTTTGACATCTAAGTGTTTTTACAACAAAAATATGCCATAATCAAAATTACTCCCCCTAAGCATATACACTATCCTTTTTGCAGAAATTATAATGTATATTACTCCCCCAAAGTGGTAACATGAAAGTATATATGAAATAGTAACATTCACCAAACTTTATAAAACTACTCCCCCTTTGCCAACAATGACAAAGTAATGCAGAATAACCCCTGTTTCCTTATATATAAAAATAGAGTACATGTTTATGACAATAAGGAATAAAACTTATCAAAAACAGATTTAAAATCCAGCATAAAAGTTTTCATGGCCAATGTCCATGACTCAAGTAATGAGGTAGAAACCTCACTTTCTATCTGCATCTGGAATACCAGTTCTTCCATAGCATCATTGGTACTCATCTCTTGAGTTACCGTGATGGCTTCTAGATTGAGAAAACATTTCTGAAGAATCTGCAGTCTCGGTAATAAGACCAGTTGAAGCTCCTGCAAATCTTTTGTCCGGTTGCAGATTTATGATTCCACCTTGGCAGTCTGGAGCTGATAATGATGAACCGTTTTCTCATATGTAGTAAATGAATCATATGTCATCTTGAAGGTGGTGATGTATGCTTGGAACTCCGATTGGAGTTTATCTTTCTACTTAAGCACATCATCACAAAATAGATGGGGTTGGCAGATTTTACTCAACAGTAATTTACCCTCATCCATAGCACCCTTGATATCCTTCTGCTGCTTCAGAAGTTGAGACCAGAGCTCATTCAGTTTCTTGACTACGACAGTGTTGAGTGCCTTTTCATGATTCTTCTTTGCAGTGGCTACAACAACATCTTCCAAGCATTGTACTTGGTCCTCTACTATAGTAAAAAGGAGTTTCAGCTTGGATAAAGAGGAATCCGTACTGGGGAGGTTAGTATCGGGAATTAGACTGGTAAGGGTGTCAACTACAGTTTGTATGACATCCCTTTCCTTCTTCCTCCACAACTCTTCCAGTCTTTCTTGTGCCAGTTTGATGCCTCATAGTAGCTCGGACTCATGTGTTGATTGAAGCTCAATCAAACTGGTGTTGGCTCAATCAGACTGGTGGTGGCTCAATCAAACTGGTGGTGTCAACCGGTTTGGCTTGACCATCGGTTGCCTTGGGAGTCTCTGCTTGTTTGGTTTTCTCTGCTTCCTTCTCCTCTGCTGCTCTTTTCTTTTCCTCTTCTTTCTTCTTTTGCTCCTCTTCTTGTTTCTTCTTCAATTTTTCCTTCTTCTTGTCTTCTTCCTGCTTTTTCTTTTCTTCCTCCTTCTTTTTCTCCTCTTCTTTCCTCTTCTCCTCTTCTTTTCTCTTCTCCTCTTACTTTCTCTTCTCCTCTTCTTTTCTCTTCTCTTCTTCTTGTTTCCTCTTCTCCTCCTTTTTCTTTTTCTCTTCCTCCTTCCTCTTGTCTTCCTCTTTCTTTTTCTCTTTCTCTTTCCTCTTGTATTCCTCTTTCTTTTTCTCTTCCTCTTTCCTCTTGTCTTCCTCTTTCTTTGCTTTTCCCACTTTTTCTTTCTTCATTTGTTCTTTGTCCTACTTCTCTTTTTCAACTTTTTCCTTGTCCTATTTCTCTTTCTCTGCTTTTTCGTTGTCCTGTTTCTCCTTCCCTGTGTTCGGAGTGACATCCTCAACATCTAATGCATCCACATCAATGGGATAATTTTTCTCTGTCACTCTTTCCCCTTCACTGTCAAATGCTTCATCCATTTTGCTTGATGTTAGATCAGGTGCTTTTCTAGCCTTCAGATTGGCCTTAGACACTTAGTGTAACCAGACAATAGCTTTGGCATGTAAATGTGCGTCCTTCTCCACTTCAGAAGCTTTACCTTCTAGTAGCTTGAGTATTCTTCTTCTCATGAAGAAGAGGCCTTTGTTCTTATCCATTATCTCAAATAATTCAGAATTAGAGGCATCAGGAAAGTATTGTGCAAAGACTCTCTCCCTTATTTCCTGTTCCTTTTCAATGGCAATGTGCCATTTGTTATCTAAAGAATTGTATAAACAATATGGTGTGACCGATCTGATTTTAGATGGCGACCGGTCATTGACACACAAATATCTAATAACTTCTTGTTCTACTTCATCTTTCTCATTATCATTAAAATCATCAAAATGCTCTTTTAAATCATCAAGCAATTTTCTCCTAATGTTCTTGATTGTCCTCTGACAATGTGTCATAGGCTTATAGGAGGAAATATCTATGTTTACTAGTGCTGAAGTTGTAGGTGCACTACCGGTAGATTTTGCCTTCTTACTTGATTGTCTTATCTTCTTAGGTTGATTTCCGGTTCAGTATCCTCTGACTCCGGTGAACTGGTTTTGGTTTTCTACTTCCTCTTGAATACTTTAGCGGGAGCAACCTCAGGTTTATTCTTGGCAGGTGACCATTTGGTCACTTTTGGACTAGCTAAGGTATCCGGTGCTGATATCGATGGCACTGCCTTGCCCTTTTTTTGTGTAGGATCTTCAACCGATGTTACCCTCTCTAAGTAGGTGTCGGCTCTCTTTTTCTTAGCATCTAGTGGTGAGGCAAGCAGGGTAGAGGCATACCCAATCAACATATCATACATCACTTCATACCCCATTGGTTCAAATTATTCCTTTCTTGGTTCCACTGTTTCAATTATGCATTCATCTACCTTTATGGTGAAGCAGATGTCATCTTCATATTTCTTCACAATATCTCCAGATATCCTCATCCTCTGGCTCATTTTCCACTTGAATACGTCGAAGCATTTGTTCAAAACCTTAGGATGTGAAGTTCCCACTACTTGAAGACTTTCCTTGGTTTGTCTAGAGATTGGTAAGTCAAAAGACCACTACACATCACCTATTCCAGGGAAATAACCTTGAAAGTAAAAGAATAGGCCGACCAGAAGTTGTCCAAACCTGAACCTTAAAGCATTATCCTATTTAATGGACTTTAGGTTTAGTAGCACTTGCTTCTGCAAATAGGTACACAAATCAAATGAGGTGTCTTCCTTAATAATTCTGTAGGTGGCATTCACTACAGCAGCAGAGACAGAGTTCATTCTGCTGGCATAAAACATCCGGTAGCCAATCACCATCCAAGCATACTTAACCAAATCATCTTTGATGGTGTTGACGGTCATCGCCCCTTGGTCGCTCAGAGAACCGGTGAATTTATTCATTTCAGTCTTGGTGACCTTCCTTAGAGATGGCACCTCTCCAATGTTACAGAATCCGGTGATGGCATGAATTGCTTCCGGTGTGATGTCATGCGTCTGGTCGAGATACATTTTATCATAGTGCACTCTACTCAGGATGATGCAGATGTGATCTTCAGTGAACTCTTCCAAAAAATAATTCGCATTGTGCAGTTTCTTCCTCTCTAGGATGCTATATTTAGGTTTGATTTTCTTATCATCCCCACAGAACAGACCTAGCTGAGAACGAATCACTAAGGATCCTAGGTCTTCTATTTTACAATCTATATATCCTGAAATGTCTTCCTTGACAATAACTCTGGCGGGTATCTGGGATAGGGCATTGTATTTCATCTTATTTTGAAGAAACTCGGCTGAATCCACAGGTACACTAGACTTGGAGTGAGATGCAGAAGCCATGATTAAATGATAAACAAGAATTTTGAGAAATACCTTCACAATTCAAAATTTAGGGTTTGCCAATGTCACTCACAACACACCAATTTGGTTGCTTGGAACACCGCTTAGTGTTCTTCACCGATAGATTGAAAGTCTGATGGATTCCTCTACAAGATTTTTGGATTCACTTTGAATTTCTATCCAAATCGCTCTTTGTCGTTCTACTTTTTGAAAGTTCTTCTTTTGCAAACTGATAAGTGAAAATGATGACAAAAATCCCTTTTTAAACAATCTTTCACCTACCATGATAAATGCATCACCGCTAGGGTACAAATCCTAATTTTACCTTTTACCATTTCAAGTCTTCTGTCAATTGACAAGTAACATATACTGGTTAAGGTCCTTACCGATATAAATTGGGGGTCCAAAATATTTCACTGATATGCTCCCCCTAAGCTTTTCTGAAGCTCAGTTTGCCGGTTCAGAGACTTCCACACTAGGTGCAAAAACCAGTTCATCCTATGAAACTTCTTTAGGTTTCTTTTTCCAAGTTTTATTCATTCCCACTTGAATGGTTTCAACATCAATTTTCCCTTCTGGAGTGATCAGTATATCATCTGATAAGTTCTTTCTCATTCTGCAGGTTCTAGCAGTGTGTCCTGGTTTGGCAATGATAGAATACCATTCCAGGTGTTCTCCATGGTCCATTATTCATACTACCATTCTTCCTTCTGCATGTTGCAGCAGTGTGACCGCTATCATGATAGATCAAACACGTTACTCTCCAACCAGTTTCTGCTTGATAGCCACTTGACCAATGGTTATAGGTATTATACCTGTTGGGATTCCGGTTCATAGAGGGTTCCGGGATAACTCCTTGAGTCCTTGGAGGGTATCTCCTAGTGTTGTGCAAAACAGACTTGCATTCAAATTCTCTATGCCCAAACTTGTTGCATGCATATCAATTTCCATTGAATCTATTGGATCTAGGCTTATTGGTTATAAAATAAGGAAAATTATTGTAGGCCTTGCTTCTACACACATTAGCAGTATGTCCTTCCTTGAGACAATTGAAGCAAACAGGTTTAAAAATTTTCTTACATTTATCTTTGGATGTTGGTTGCTTCTTTGATGCTTCAGCTTTTGTTCCAGAGGTCTCACCTTCCTCATACCCAGAGAAACCAAGACCAGTGGTATTCTTTACCAATTTTACCGATTCTAGCTTTTGCTCTAGTTTAGCAGTACTCTGATTGAATTTGGCAAGTATCTCCTTTGACTCAGTAAGTTCCTTGAAAATAGCAGCATTAGATTCCATCAAGGTTGCATTCTCAGAAATAGCCATGTTTAGTTCACCTTGCATTTCTTCTTTTTCCACTTTACTCTCTTGGAGATGAGTGGTAAGGGCACTCATTTCTTGCTTCAGCTTGGAGATCTCATGATCTTTGTATTTTACCAAATCTTCATCTTTCATTCGGTTCTCAAGCTCTTGACACATTCTAATAGTCAGTCCTTCCAACTCCTTTCTCGGGTTGGCTTTAGATTCATTCAGTTTTTCAACTTTTTCAACTAGGGCATCCATGTCAGCTTCATCAAAAGAGCTATTTTCATTAAGTTCCATCAGTTTCTCAACATGCTCTCTTCTTTTGGCAAAAGAGGCCTTATACTTGACTTTGAGTTCATCATAGGCTCTCTCAGTCTGAGTGAGACGATGAGTAAGCTCCCTCACAGTGTATTCCCCCATATCTCCTTCCAAGTGGTTAGACTTATAGAAAGGTTGGCTTTGATACCAATTGATGAGTGCTAAGAGGGGGGGTGAATTAGTATACCAAAAAATACTAAACTCAAACTCTCAAACATTTTAGCAGATAACCGGTATAACAGATTCACTAATAAACTGGTTAAGATAAATGCAAACCAAATAGAAAATAAAGCATTCACACACAAAACCACAATCACCATAACACAAGATATCTGACGTGGAAACCCAAATGGGAAAACCCACGGTGAGCAGAAACTCACGAGTAACTATCTGTAGAATAGAAACCAGGCCGGTTAAGGTCATACAATGTTCTTCAGATCTTGTTAGGAATCTAGATCTATGTTAGGAGATAAGTCATGTTAAAGACTACCTTGTTAAAGGATTTCAGATCCACAGTTGTGAACCACCTTGTTAGAGGATTTACAAAGGCTTTGCTGGGCCTACCCGATTAAGGGTTTCAGACTTGTCAAAGATGTGAGTAATCAACAAGTGAGTGATCTAGATACTAGCACAATATGCTTGGTTAGATCCTTGATAGCTCATTGTTAATGCATTTCAGCATTACTTCAATCTTCAATATCTCCACACTCTAACTCTTCACACAAACCTAATCTTCTCTGCAAAGATCGCACATAACCTTCTCATACATCATACATCATACATCTCTCATCCATACAAACCCTAGACATGATGTCCTTATAAAGGAAACTGATTTCATGTCGATCCAATAGGATTAAACTACAAGTTCCTAGGTTCAGTACATCTAGACACATTTGGTAACATGGCACAAAATCACCGCCAAAGTGTCGGTGGATGATCACTCATCACATAAATACTGATTGGTAACTCATCACAGAGTAATACTAGTTCATACAATATACCGATTACCAGTTGTCGAAAATGAAGACTGGAAAATGTTAACTACCGCTTTGTTCCTCCGTACCGCTTGAGATCCTCGAACAGCTTGAGGTCTTCATCCCGCTTGGGTTCTCCATACCGCTTGAGGTCTTCAAACAATTTATGACCGGTAAACATCTTCTACAAAACACCGATAGTCTAAAGACTATAATACATAATACCGGTTGGAACAATTACCGGTTGAGCATAACTCATACATCAAGAAAGTGTGTGTCCATCAATGACAATCAAAACATCATCAAAATGCCAACACTACCCCCTTATTTGATTCCCCTCTTGCTCACCTACAAAATCTCCAAGGAAATGGGATGTCCTTACCTTTGTCAATAAGTTTAACCAGCTTTGTGATGGCTACAATAAACAAGAAGATATAATATGTTGGCTTCTAGGGCAACTAAATGTGGCAAAAAAATAAAATTAACAAGCTGGAGGCCCTTGCCAAAGTGGATTCTAGAGCTTCCAATTGGGCAACGGATGATATGGATGAAAGAGATTGGGTGGTAGCAAATGATTTAGTAGAAAAACTTCAAAAGTGGGAAGGAATCAAAGAGGAATTGAAGGGGATTTGTGATAAGATGGACTAGAAGGGGGATAGAAAGGAAATAGTGAAGGAAATTGAGGTTCTATAGGACAACCAAATATCCCTAAAGAGGAAAATAGAGGAAATGATAGCACAGAGCAATGAAATGTCAAGAATAACTTTGTGGCTCTACAAACCATTTAGGAAGAAATTGAGAGGAGGTAGGCAAAAAATAAATGTCATTTGTATTCCTCCCCTACTATTAGTTTGGGAGGCATTAGTGTCTAGGGTGAAAGCTGCCCCAGAGTCCCTTTTTGTTTCCTTAGGTAAAGATTCAAACAAGAGGCTATCCTCTAACAAAGTGAAAGCAATGACCTAGGATTGGAAAATTGAAAAGCCCCCCACTAGGTAGGCCATCTATTTGTGTCTTTGGTGGGGGTGTGTCTGTTAGTTTTTTGTTTTGTAGGACAACCAAATGTCCCTAAAAAGGAAAATGGAGGAAATGATAGCATAGAGCAATGAAATGTCAAGAAGAAATTTGTAGCTCTACAAACCATTTAGGAAGAAATCGAGAGTAGGTAGGAAAAAAATAAATGTCATTTGGATTCTTCCCCTACTATTGGTTTGGAGCTGTCAGTGTCTAGGGTGAAAGCTACCCTAGAGTCCCTTGTTGTTTCATCAAGTAAAGATTCAAACAAGAGTCTATCCTCTGACAAAATGAAAAAGATGACCAAGGATTGGAAAATTGAAAATCCCCCCACTAGTTAGGCCATCGATTTGTGTCTTCACTAGGGGTGTGTCTGTTGGTTTTCTGTTCTGTAGGACAACCAAATGTCCCTAAAGAGGAAAATGGGGGAAATGATAGCACTGAGCAATGAAATGTCAAGAAGAAATATGCGGCTCTATAAACCATTTAGATAGAAATCAAGAGGAGGTAGGGAAACAAGAAATGTCATTTCCATTCCTCCCCTATTGTTGGTTTGGAGGCATCAGTGTCTAGGGTGAAAGTTACCCTAGAGTCCCCAATTGTTTTATTAGATAAAGATTCAAACAAGAGGTTCTCCTTTGACAAAGTGAAAGTGATGACCTAGTATTGGAAAACTAAAAAGTCCCCCACTAGGTAGGCCATCGATTTGTGTCTTCAATGGGGTCATGTCTATTGGTTTTTTGTACTATTTGTTTAGTCTAGTCTAGTCTCGTCTTCTAGTTTTCTGGTGTTTGGTGTTTGGTTCTAAATGTCTACCAATTTTTGTTCCTTTTTGGTAGTTGGCACTCTGATTTAGGTCTCTCACTCCTTGCAAGACCCTAGGTTTCATCTCTTTAGCAGCGATGTAATGGTTAGGGCATCTCTCGGTTTGATTTAGTTAGAACAATAACTATGAAAATTTTAAATTTTCTAAACACCTCCAATTTCCTATTTAGCATATAAACCCACAACTTATGAGTGCAATCATCAAGAAAAGTGATAAACTAATTAGTTTCTCCAGTAAAGGTTAGCTCTATATGACCAAACACATCTAAGTAAACAAGCTCCAAGGGCTTTGTCTTCTTGTCATATCTGGTCTTTGAAAAACTAGTCCACCTTTGTTTACCATAGATAAAATCTTCATACAATTCCAAATCAATAGATTTCAAACCTAGAAGTTGGTCCCTTTTGAGCATGATTTCATGTCCGCTCTTGCTCATATGTTTGAGCCTCTTGTGCCAAATTTTGTCTCATTGCCCACAATCGCCATCGCAACTTCCAGTTCAAGGAGATTCTCTAGCACATATAAAGTACCCAATTTGCTACCTCTTACAACCACTAAGGCTCATTTGGTCACCTTCCAAGTATTTGAAGAAAAGGTGATGCTACATCCTTGAATCAAGCTATCTTGCAAAAATTAGATTTCTTTTTCGCTTAGAACATGTCTCACTTCTCGCAAGAGCCATTTATTTTCATTCTTCAATACCAACATCATGTCACCTTTGCCAGCTATATCACAAGGTTCATTGTCACCAAGATAGAATCTACAAATTTTACCTTCTTGATAGTTTTAAAAGGCTTCTCGACATGGAGTTGCATGAAAGTAGGCACTAGAGTCCAACACCTATGAATCTGTTGTAGGTTTAGTTGCTGACAAGATTGAAGCACCTTCATCTTGTTCATATGTGGTATCAACTTCGTTGTACTTCGATTGATTATGCACTTTCTTGTTTGACCAACATTTTTTCCTTGTGTGTCCTTTGCCACAAAACCAACAACCTCCATTTCTTTGTCTAGACTTTGATATCCCTGTAAAATTTGATCTCCTCTTATTGTTATTTTTTCATCTATCTTGACGCCTTCTACTATTGCCAAAAATCAAGGCATTGTCTAATAAGATTCATTGATTTTTCCTCCTCATGTCTTCACTTAGAAGAGTGCCTACAACATTATCGATTTTAATTTTCTCTTGTCAAACACTGAATTGTTGATTGGCATTACTACTCATTCCCAGCTATTCTAAGAGAATAGAACAATAAAATAGCTTTGATTTTGTTGGACACCAAATTGTTGATTGCCATTACTACTCATAATCTGCTATTCTAAGAGAATACAACAATAAAATAGATTTGATTTTGTCATCCAAATTTATTCTCACAAAAATCAATCAGCTAATTAAAATATTGATTTCATTGAGATGATTTGATATATTGCCTTCTTCCTTTGTCTTCAAATTATACAAATTCTTCATAAGGAAAACTTTGTTTGAAGCCAAAGCCATTTCATACATATCAAACAATTTATCCCACAATCCTTTTGATGTTGTTTCTAAGGAAACATGAAATAAAACATGAGTGAGAGTTCTTTAGCCATCAAATTTGGCTTCCCAATCCTCATTATTAAATAAAACATGAGTGAGATTTTATCCCAATCCTCATCGGCCATCGAATTCGGCTTCTTGGCTTTTCCTTCTAATGTGAGTGAGAGTACTCCTTTAATCAACAACAATTCCATCTATATCTTCCACAATCAAAAATTTTGCCTTGAAAAATTTTCAATTATGTAGTTATCTGCTTCCTCCATCCTTTCCGAAAATTCTTCTCAAATACCCAATCAGCTTCTCTATTGAGCTATGATACCAATTGTTGAATAAACAATTTCTAGAAAATAAATAAAGATGCAAACCTAAAATCAAATGAAAACACAATTCACCATATATACATGGTTCACCAATTTGACTACATCCATGAGAAACAGGAAAAAGTGTTCTCTAGTATTCTCTCTGTTTGTTTACACATACAACAGTGAGTATGCTACAGCAATAACATGATATGAGATGATTACATTATCCATAAATAATAAATATATCTATATCTAAAAGAAGTTGGTTAGATAAGCAATTGAAGGGAAAACATGAGAAATCAAAGAGATTGTCTGTTGAGCTTCACATGAGAAATCACACACATTAAGTAAAATATTAAATTTAGAGAATATCAGTTAATTCTAAAATATTTTTATGTCTAAAAATCAAAACTTAATGTATGAAATTTAAACCATCCAGCCGCTCACTGACTGTAAGATCTTCGGGGTCTCCACTCGCCGATTCGACAGTTGTTG
Organism: Cryptomeria japonica; assembly: GCF_030272615.1. Classification (NCBI taxonomy): domain Eukaryota; kingdom Viridiplantae; phylum Streptophyta; class Pinopsida; order Cupressales; family Cupressaceae; genus Cryptomeria; species Cryptomeria japonica. The sequence continues at coordinate 186,495,988 of NC_081411.1, read as the reverse complement.
CTACGAGGAAAACTCTAATACCATTTACTTGCTGGGGAAGCCTGTCCCACCTACTAAATATCATCTAGGTCTGTGAGCAGAATTGACAATGTTGTGATTTGCAAATGGTTTCTGTATACCACAATTTTTAGGGGAAGAAAAAGATTCTCCAGCAGAGAACCACTAATAAGCCTATCGCCTAATTAAGGCCACCAAACATTGTTGATCTCAAAAGCACGCACTGTCGTTTGACGTGTTTGTGTAAACATGGCCATCTGTCTTCCTTCAATCGTCTGCATCACTCTTCCTTCTCCGTCAAACACAACCATTTTATTTCTCGGCAAGTGTACACAAATCCATCCACTGCCGTCTACCACTACTTGTGCACTTCTCTGGCTGCCAAAGTCATTCACACTCCCAGTATACAAAACTTGTCTACATAGCCTCCTGGGCAATTCTGGTAGTTCTGACCATCTCTCATCACCATCATCTTCATTCAACCTCCATAAGCGCAGATCTTTACTGTACACCAAAACCACCTTCCCATCACACCCAGTTAGCTGCCAATGATAAAAACTTTGAGAAATTGATCTATCTGATAACTCTGGATGTCTGATAACATCCCAATGCTTCTTTCCTACATCTACTGATACAACGTCCAAACTGCATCTAAGGCAAGTTGAGTTAACGCAATAAAACCTCCCTTTAAAGTACACCCCTTCCCCCAACGGTTAAACTGATCTTATTGTATTCATTTGCAATTTTGTCCAGGCATTGGTCTGTGAATTACAAACCTCCTTCACCATATTGTTTTCCTCTCCGAGAATTAGAGTTCTTCCAATGATTAAGCTGCAAACCCTTGTGGAGCCATCGAAGGCCAATCCAATAAAATCATATCGTCTGAGTTGAGTAGGATGGGGAAGCTCTTTCCATGTTTTGGTGACAGGATTGCAAAGGTAAAATAAAGTGAGAGCTTCATCCTTGGAGCAGCAGAGCATGCTGCTGCAGGATGTAACAACATTCATGGAATAAGGTGCCAAAAAATCTAAGGAGAGTTTATATATGTGGGAATTAATTACTGGTTGAAGTAGATATATTGTTATTCAGAGAGTTTATCCAGTGCGAAGGATGCAGGCGGCCAATAAGAAAAGCAGGGGTAGAAGAGGGATGTACAAATGGTATTATCCTTTGGAAGCAATGTGATAGTGAGAGAAGAAGCTTCCATTGTTTACAAACTGCTCTGAACTTCTCAGTCACCAAAGTGGGCAGCTTGGCTAAAACAATTATTAGTAATTCTTCTGGTAGCCTGCACCATATCTCAGAATTCATCTCCATCTCTTCATTCATTTAAATTTGTTTTTCTGAAATATGTACCTCTCATATTCAGCTTAAATTAAAAGCAATTTTTTTCTGGGTGAATCTCGGTTTTTTATGTGGTCGCACACAAAAGAGAAAGAACCTCACGGATTGATTTCAGCCAATCCCATCGTATGAAACTTGTGCGCTAAGACAGAATTGAATGGGATTAGAATTTTAAGAAACGTTTGCCAAGCTGAAGTGCCGTATTTGTTTACCGTAAAGCAATAACGTGAAGACCTAAAGCCATAACATTGAGCGAATGCCGTGTCTAAGTATGTCATCTCCTTAGCTACGAAAACAACTTTTTCAGGTAAACGCTTGGCACGATTCCAAAAAAGATCGTAGTTTTAAATTGCTTGCACAATTTTCTTTTTAGCACAAGGGGACATAAAATAGTGAAAATCATTTTTTCAAGGTTGAATGAGTTGGGATGATGCACAACTGGTATAGGAATTTAAAAAATGTTATAGTAGCTTTTAGCTATTTTGTTTCTTATTTAAGTAAGAATTATATTATTTTATTGATATTAGTTATTTATTTTTTGGAATATGTTTGTTTTATTTTTAATGTAATTTTTTATTTTATTTTGAAAAATTTAATATTCAGATTATTTGTTTTTTTTTTACTTTGAAAAATATAAAAAATATTATATATTTATATCATTTGTATAGTGTAAGATTAATATATCTTTTCAAAGATTGATATCTTTATATATATAAAATAAATATTGCTTCTTTGAATCTCTCATGTGCATGATATCAAATGTTTCTTCTCTTTATTGTTATCATAGATCAAAAACCTATTGCTTCTTTTAACTTGCCTTCCATGGCCACCATAAAAAATTCATCTAGAGAAGATACACAAAAAAAATTTTTAGCACATTTCTCTATCTCTTAAAATCCATTTTTTAAAGCATAAGTATATCTTGAAAAATCCATCTAAAAGTCTAAAATCACCACATTTTAATAGTGTAAAATCTAGATCATCATTAAATTCTAATTACCAAAATTCTTATGATTTCAAAGTCTAGTGATCTAAATGGAAGAAAATAAAAAAGATAAATCACATAAGCCTCCAAGGTCCAAGAATGCAAAATTTATTGGAAAAAATTATTCTTATCAATATAGATACATTTTTAATGAACTTTGGTTATTAACTTTTCTTATATAGGCTTTCCATTTTTATTTAATGTAAGAAGAATAAAGATATTTTTAATGGCTATTATAATGATATTTTTAGATTCTCAAAAAAATTCAAATCTATTTTCATCTCCATGTATGCATGTGAGTGGGTTTTTTTCTTTTTGACTAAGATATAACAAATTATTGAAGGTTATTTGTTGACTAAGTCCAAAAATAAAGTGGATGTTGTAACTATTGTTGATCGTGAGGGCTCTGGTTCTAATTTCAAAGATAATCTTATCATATTTTGTTTTGGCGTGATTATGAAAATGTTTATATTTTAGCATTCCCTAAGCAATAGATTAAAAAGATCCAAAATACACTAGAGAAATCCTATCAACGAAGATGCAATAGATCTTAGAAGTTGAATAGAGTACTAAGAAGAATAAGAATAAGAATGATGATATTGATTAGCTATCATTCCATATCAGAATATACAATTTTGGTCTCTATGTTATTGATATGTAGTTTTTCGTTTGAACATGTTTTGTCATATTTGTATATGTACTATCACTTTATTGATCCTTATAAAGCATCCTATATTTGCATATGTAATATGGCTCTAGTTATCCTTCTAAAACATTGTTGTGAACATGATACTACGATTGTTATGTAGTAAAGTTCTATATTTTTTTCTTTCTCATGAAACTTATAATTTTATATATATTTTTATATTGAATGTTATTCTTTAATTCATATTTTTTTAAATTATTCTATGATATACATATACATATACATATTTTCATGATATAAAATGAAAAGATATATAATTTTTTAACCTAAAATATTAAATTAAAAAAATCTCCAAGAAACATTATTTTAAAATATTGTATTTATATATATATAAACTCAAAACCCAGTCATAAAAACATAAAATAGTGATTCTATTTTATTATTTGTGTAAGAAAGAAACAATCTAGTCATTGATTAAAAAAACCATTGCCTGTATTGCTAGCACCAAGCAAATGAAATGGCTTCAATTAAACAGTATAATATCCTCAATCTTGCTTTCTAAATTCATTCATGGTGCCACAAGAAGTAATTGATTTTCTTTGAAATATTTCATTGCACCCTTTTTCATCTAGTAATGTGTGGGAGAACATCTCTACTAATTACAAGTTATAGTGGTTAGGAATGGCGATTGTTGCGTCCACTTCACTTCACCTCCATTAATTGCATTATTAACTCTAACAAATCATTCTCACAAATTGGAACTTGCATGTAATGAAATTGTTTTCATGATTTACAAGCAGTTCGATTTAACTGGGAATAGAGGGGTATGATGGGTGAGGTTACATGGGCTTTACTGCCACAGGATTTAATGGTTCTTATTTTCTCTAGATTCCCTATTCCAAGCCTTATAAAGCTGAAGGTTGTCTGCAAGCAATGGAATACTATAATCTCCTCAATTGGCACTGCATTCCGACGAAATACAACAATTGTACCAGTTTCTTCTACTCCTGCATTTATTGTAGAGCTCAGATATGTGTCTTTTTGGAATCGACCCATAACTATCTTCACAACTACACTATGGATGGTAGAAGGGCAAAAATGTAACTTTTACAGACTCCCTTTGGATTTCTTCCCAACTTCTGTGAACGTCATAGCTGCTTGTAAAAGCATAGTTTTGTGTTGTAAACACAATGGACTGAAAGAATCCCCGGCCATGTATGTGTGCAATCCTGTTACAAAGTCATGGAGACAGCTCCCTTCTCCAAGTTGTCTCAAGTGGTGGGACTTCGTTGCTTTATCATTTGATTCTGCTGCTAGACAATGCAAAGTATTACTGGGAAGAGGGTTCATTAAAGGAGAGCTGCAATCTGATATGGAGATAGAAATGTATGATTCCTCTGCATCTTCATGGACTAAGCTTCACATAAGTACAGCCACTGCTCCTGTTTGTCCAAGAGGTGAAGGGAATTACCACAAAGGGAGATTTTATTGGATCAATGCGAACAATAATAGATCAACAAATGGAGATGTGGTGGGGTTTAATGTTCAGGAGAGAAGTTGGCATATAATTCAGCGGCCTGGTGATGGGGAAATGGGTAGAGAAGTTCCAATTTCATGGTGTTTAAGTGGGGTTGATGGGAGATTGATGCTAGTGTATAAATACAAAGGTGTTAGTCTGTGGAGAATGGAGGAAGATTGTGGAGATGAAAGCAAGATGAAATGGGTAGCCGAGAGTAGGACGAACGAGTCGGGAATAAGGAATGAAACTTGGCCACTTGCTGCTGTGAATGAGAGTGGTTGGAGTTTGGTGTATCTTCCAAAGAAAAATGGAATGGTTGTGCTTGATGAACAGGGAAAGATGGTGAGGAGAATCGAGATTAAAGAATTGAAGGAGATGAAAATGGTTGGAGATGATGGAACATCACCATCTAGCTTGCGTGCTTTTGAGGCCAATAATGTTTGGTGGCCTTAGCCTTCGAATCTAATATGAATCAAGGCATCTGTAAATAGTGTACATAAATTAATCAATGCAAAGTTGTCTGTGTGGAAATTGCTCGTGATTCGGCCTTCCATACAATTCCTATCGTCGTTCCAATTACTGATCAAATTTGAAATCATGAACACCCTTAACATTTCTTATATGTTATCTATCATTTGCATTTAAAATATGTTTCCTCACTTTATTAGTTGTAAAACGTAAACAGTTGTTCATAAAAAAAAGTGTTTGTGGAGGGTTGTACTTAACTTTTTCCTACTTCAATGATCAATTAATTTTATCTATTTACAATAAGAGGTGCAATATGTTCTAGTCTTTATCTTTTGGACTTATGATATTTAGGATTAAAATTGAAAGGAAATTAAAAGGGTATGGAAATGTTATTTATATCAATTTAAAAGTAGATCTTAACAAATAATGTAATTTTAAATGATTTGTAAGAAAAATGATAGAATAAAATCATTTATTATAACATAGTCATGTATCCTTTGAAAAGATTTTCATGAAAGATTTGACCTTTAAATTATAAACAATGTATTCATTAGCAACAATATTAGCTGAAATATAATTTAATCAACAAACATCATAATAGATAATAACTTAACACTTAGATACAGAATAATGTCAATAGCATAGTAATACTTGCATTCATCTCAAGCATCCCATAAATAGAAAACTAGTCCATGAAACCACCAAAGAGAAATCACAGAACTTTGGGCTAAAACCATGCAAAAGTGGTGCGCAAATCTAAAAAGGAGCCTCATGCTAAAGATAACATATTTATATCACATGTTAAAGATATTGTATTTCTTACACCTATAATAGATAGTTTATAGAATGTCATGTAGTTATCCTCACAACTTGGGTGCTTCAATATGACCTATCAAAACATTTCAAAGATGCTCTATGATAATCATAGCAAATATTTCATAAGTTGGTGAATATTCTTATTCAACATATATTATTCACTCATATAGTATTCTTATTTGTCATATGTGTTGTTATAATCCTAAAATAGGGGGCTTAAATTCTTAAGGTCATAATATTTGATTTAGAAAATCTATTGAATATAATCTTTAAAATTGAATATCTTGGAGAGATTCATACCACCATAATTGTTTTAGTAATAAAAAGCTCATTTTAGCAATTTTTTAGGCAAAATGATCTATACGATCTATAAATTATATTTGAACATTAGGATTCAATATTGAGACACATTTCCTTACATTCCACTACTTCTTGAATACCTTACAAGATCAAAGGAATAACATCACTAAAAATATCTATTAGGGATCAAAAGGCCCATATGCTTACTACACCATGTGAATGTCTCTATGCTAATTAATTTTGTCAAATTATTTGGTACATTCAGTGAATTATCAAATTTCTCTAGCAACAATCTTCCATCTTCCACCACATTATTAATAAAATAATAATGTATATCAATAGGCTTCATTCACATCTAAAAGGTAGGTTTTTTTGTTAAGTTGTTGGTACATTATCTATCTCAATAAATTCCAACTAATTTTTGTACTCTATCCTTTTGTCGATAAATTAATCACAATGTGTCACTTATCTCACAAACTTCCATATCCAATAAATAAAACATGCAACAACTAGTAGAAATTCTATTATTGGTATCTATCCAATCTAAACTCGCATAAGCTTGTATATCCATTGAGTCTAATCCTCCAAAACATCACTATGTTGTTATTGAATACCACTACAATGTCTTTAGCATTTAAACTCCCACTATAATGTCTTTTTATTTTTGAAACTTGGGAAATATTTTGGATATGCTTATATATAGTCCATGGATGAAGTATGTTTTCACAATTCGTATTTAAAATGTATTCTAGGATTTAGGGAAAAAAACAACACTTCATAATCAAGGAAGCAGAGACTATTTGTAGCTTGTAGTTAGTTGGGAGTTTAGAAAAAATAGAACTTGCAGCTTACAACTATAGAAATTTGTGATTAATCTCAATTATAGTTTGGACTTTGTATGAATATTTGCAACTTCACATTTCAAACTACAAAAACAAAGCAAAGAAGTGTATTTCAAATAAATTTAAATTTAAATTTGAAACATTAATATCAAAATAAAAGATTAATCATTATATTCGATTTTTTATTCAAAAATTAAATTGGTTAAATATTAAAATTAAATAATTAATTAGTTATTGATATTTGAATTTGAAATTTTATAATTCAAATTTTGAATATTTCTGATTTTAAATTTTTAAAATTTGTTAAAAATGTTCATAAGTTTAAATTTGAAGTAATTATCCAGATTTTGAATTGTTTTATGATGTGACTCAATGTAGAGCATGTGAAACACGATTTACAATACCACATGTAACACTTAAAGAGCTCAAAATACCAAAATGTGACATATTGACAAAGTGTGACTGGCAAACAATGAATGCAATCTGCAACAATAGTCACTCCGTCAACCAAAGAGAAATGTAACAAAAGACCAAAGTAAAAATATCAAAGCCAGTAATCACATTTTGGAGGGGGTTAAAAAAAACAACATGACTGAAAGAAGTCTTTGATTTGACAAAAATTAAGGGCATGTTGTGAAAGATCGTAACAATATGGTTTTTGAAAAAAGGCTCTGATTTAGAGTGTCTAAATAAGAAATAATGTTTAAGAGCTCTTCACTTCTTTTTATTTGTTAAATCATTGATTGCTATTGATAATCAATTTTTACAATCTTTCTTAAATTATTTTTTTAAAGAATCATCATTTTAATAATTCAATAATTATAAGTATAATCATTAAATTTTGAAATAGATAAAAATTAACATTCAACAAATTAACATTCAAAATTAGCATAATTCGTATAATGGTTTGAGGGTTTTAACTAATCAGAACATTCAACACAATCAATTGTTAAAAAAAAACTCAAATAAAAAACAATAAACCACAGAACTTAAACATCTATTTTGCACTAATACAAAATGAACTTTTACACTAGCCACTGTCCTTTATAATGTAAGTGAAAACCTATTCATACTGTTAAAAAAACAAACATAAAATATTCAACTTAAATAAGTAGAAACCTCAAAACACAAATTACAGCACAATAAAACACTGCTAAAATCTGAGCGATTACTCAACACAACCGTAAATTTTACAATAAAAAATAATACTTGGCTGTCAGTTTACACACAGCAAATAAGTCTTTTGTTTTAAAGATACAGCCATAAAGAAATCCTAAAAACAACTTCTAAAGATGCGCTTTAAATTTACTTTAAAACTCCTATAAAGCTGATTCGCCTAACTTTTCTTTAAAACGAGGACTATACTTTAAATAGAAACAAATCTAAAATAAACTTTGACACTGCTGCTGTAAAGCAGAACGCGACATCATTTATTTCCAAAAACAAAAAAAACATTTACTTGCCATCACCAACAGAGGTAGGTTTAGGGGAAGAGCACCAATACATAACATAGTTCTAATAATCGTTCTTTTATTGTCATGTTGACCTCCCAATAGCAATTGATTCTACAGCATGCATTGTTGCTACCCAGAAGCCAGATCAATAGCTATAAGCAGTTAAGTCGCATACAAAGACAATTAAAAAAAAAAAAAATCCGATGTACCGTTTAGAATCTGTGGATCCGCACGGCTATTGGTGCTCTTCCCCTAATGTAGAAAAGAAAACGTGGGATTTATCATGTTACGTGGTAGAACATTAGAAAAGTAAAAATCAAGAATTCTAAAATTCTATTTATTTAATCGGCAACCAATTAAGGAAATTAGAAACTGTTAAATTTCAAGTTTAAGAATTTTTTTTTAATACATGAGCTGTTTGTTTGATTTCATCCTACTGCAAAATTAACAATGCCTGCAACAAATATCATAAGACCATTCCAGTAGTGTGTGACTAATTGGCAAAACATGGCTGTAAAATTCAAGTTATTATAATTTCTACCAATATTCAGATGATGAACTCAATTATCCTTCATGTGAAATCCAAATCTCTGTGTCCTATTTCATAGGTTTTGTGTTAAAGACCAAGAACATCAATGAAATCTTGCACACAAACAACTAAAGCCATTGGCCAAAACTTTTCCTCTCTTACTTGGGGCCCTCAATGACATAAGTATAGCCCAATTATGGCCACCAAACATTGTTGATCTCAAAAGCACGCACTGATGTTGGACATGTTCCTGTAAACATGGTCATCTGTCTTCCTTCAATTTTCTGCATCACTCTTCCTTCTTCATCAAACACAACTATTTTATTTCTGGGCAAGTGCACACAAATCCATCCACTGCTGTTGACCACAACTTGTGCACATCTCAGGCTGCCAAAGTCATTCTCAATCCCAGTATACAAAACTTCTCTGCATAGACTCCTCGGCAGTTCTGGCAGTTCTGACCATCTATCATCCCCAACATCTTCATTCAACCTCCATAGCCGCAGGTCCTTTTTGTACACCAAAACCACCTTTCCATCATACCCACTCAACTGCCACTGATTAAAATATTGAGAAAGATATTCATCTGATATCTGTGGACGTGTAATAACATCCCAATACTTTTTCCTTACGTCGAATGATACAACGTCCAACCTTGACCTTGTCGGCCCAAGTTGAATTGAGTTATTCCAATAAAAATTTCCTCTGGAGTACACCCCTTCCCCAAGTGGGTAAAACGATCTGATTGTATTCATCTGCAATTTCGTCCAGGCATTGGTCTGTGAATTATAAATCTCCATTACCATATTGTTGTCCTCTCCAACGATTATAGTTCTTCCAATGATCAAGATGCAGGTTCTTGTGGAACAGTCGAATGACAATCCAATGAAATCATATCGCCTGAGTTGAGTAGGAGGGGGAAGCTTTTTCCATGTCTTTGTGACGGGATTGCAAAGGTAGAATAAAGTGGGTGCTCCGTCCTTGGAGCAGCAGAGCACACTCTTGCAGGAAGTAACAACATTGATGGAGTCACGTGCCAGAAATTCTAGAGAGAGTTTATATACATGGGAATTAGACACTGGTTGAAGAAGATAGAGATTGTTATTGTGAAAGTTTATCCACTGCGAAGGAAGTAAGCGGCCAATCAGAAAAGCAGGGGTAGAGGACGGATGAACAAATTGCGTTATCCTTTGGAAGCACTGTGATGGTGAGAGAATTAACTTCCATTGCTTGCAAACTGCTCTGAACTTCCCATTCACCAAAGTGGGCAGCTTGGCTAAAACAATCATCACTAATTCTTCTGGTAGCCTACCCCATATCTCAGAATTCATATCCATATCTTGTTTCATTGAAATTTATTTTCCTGAAATCTCTACCTCTCATATACAACTTAGTATATATAAAACAGTTGTATCTTGGCCAATTCTGAAATTTATTTATCGGAAGAATCTCACGGTTTGAGCTTATCCAATGAAACTTGTTCGCTATGATAAACACCAGCTGAAGTGCCGTAAATGATTACTGCAAACCATGACGTGGGTGGTTGATCCAAAACATGAAGCACGTGCCGTGTTTAGCTGTCATTTCGTAGTCGTAAATTGCTAGAGCATTTTCTGCACACGGGGAGTTTCAATTTTGCAATAGTTCTTTTTGGAAAATTTGTGTTTTGTACACTTAGTCAACCTATTATTAATACCGTCCAGCCCTCTATAATAAAACACCCTTCTCGGTCAAATATACGTAGTCAAACCCACCCGGTAATATTGCCCTAACAAGGTTACAAAGTTTGCCCACATTTATTGAAAAAATCAAAAAGTAGTAGTTGGTTTGTTTATAACGAGTGTGCGCATTTTTAAAAATTGTATTAAATATATTGTTGTTAAATCAATGAACCTAACAAAATTCCATCTAATAAACTTTTAATATCTTAATGGTCAAAATTAGCTTTTGGAGAATTCTCATAGTATGAATTGTGAAAATTATATATATTCATCTATCTTTTTATATATTTATGATCAAAATTAGTTGAATAATTAATGTGAAATTGTTAGTTATATGCATATTCATTTGTATCTTGGTAAAGAGTAGTAGATTTAGTATGTGCGATTAAAGGAAAATTTAAACTCCATGTCATAATGTTCGCATTCTTCATGTGTTAGATTTCATCAAAGAAATTAGTCGTTACAAATATAAATGCTTGGTGAATGAGTGGAATCTTAGTTTGAATGGGAGAATGATATTGATATTGAATTATGGAAATATGTGATTAAGTCTTTCTGAGACACTATGTAATTTCACTGACCCTAGCCTAATCAAATCTTTCTCACTAAGAAAGATATTATAAAACGTTAAATATACTAGACATATAGAAGATGGACATGGGTCCTTCAAAAATATTTTAAAAATAACATAAAATTTGTGACTAATTAAAGTTTTAGAAACAAGGAATTAGAAAATAGCTTGTTACATATTAGTAACATTTGTGTCATGCTTATTTTAAATATACTATAGTGGTTGTTTAGAAATTTTGACATAGACTTCCAATGATTATATTGTCACTCCCAATAGCCCTTGTAAGTGAAACTCAACCTCGAAACTCAAAATGCAACATTGCATTATCACATATAAAATAGAGCCTCATTCTACTCCATTTTAGACCATTGTTGGGCTTCTCACTTGCTCCATAATATGAGTAGGAGTTTTGTAATAAAATATAGCTTTCCTCTTATGACAAGTCATGATATACTGATAAAAATAAATATTATGATAACCTCAATAGTTGTTCAAATATAATCAAAGTTATATGTTGGGTGATTAATATACATATAATTGCTAACATGTTGAAGTCACCACAAGGACTCATTTCATAATCATTAAATCCTAATTTCTTACCTAGTCCTAAAAGAAATATACGAGGACAATGAAAAAGTGTAGCAAAGTATGTATGATGGGACCACTAATATCAATTTATTCATCAATACAAATTTCATAAAAACCACACTGATTACAAAAAAGGGAATGAACTGCTTTAGGTTTTCTTCTTTAACCTAAGATATTATGCATAAATTTATTGACGCTTTTTTCTTTAACCTAAGATATTATGCATAAATTCACTGACGTCTTTTACCTAAGCTATTATGCATAAATTCACTGACGTCTTTTACCTAAGATATTATGCATAAATTTTCGTGTTTTTTGTTTTACGTGTCTGTTCTCACCTGGTCTTTTGAATAAGAGCACGTCTTTTTCTGTGGAACAAATTCGTATTACCCCGCATTAGAATAATTTTCTTTTTCCCTTGTCGAGTCTTATAATTACCATGTTTGAGATTATGTAGTGACACTATACAGCGTGAAGCCTAGTGTTGAAGGCAGCAGCAGTAGAAATTGGCCATGGCAACTGAGCATGAACACCCCAGTAGAGGAATCGATGGTGGGGCATACAGCGCTGCAGTATGCCCTGGAACAAAAATTGAGATTTCCCAACTTAAAGACGCTCTCAACAGTACTACACCCTTGTGCATTTAGCTGCTAGTGTAGGAAATCTACCATTCGTTCAACAGCTCCTGCGACTTAATCCTCTACTTGTGAAGGCTACCAATGCCCAAGGAAATACTGCGTTACACTTGGCTGCTCAGGGAGGCTTTTCCAGAGTAGTGGAGGTTTTACTCTAACGAGAAGAAAGTGGTGTAGATGTCCTTAACAAGCTTGGTGAAACGGCTCTTTTCAAAGCTTGCGAAAGTGGAAATTCAGCCACAGTAATGCAGCTACTGATAGCATCTCCGTAAGTCTCGACCAAAAGACTTTGCGCGGACGAACTTGTTTATATGTTGCAATAGTCAAAGGAAATTCAGGTCAGTTATTAGAGTTTTATGTTGCTCTATGTATTATTTTATGTAGGTCTAGAAAATCTAGTGATTAGGGTCAATTTTAAACAACACATTAAGTAATTTATTAAATCTAGAAAATGTTAGTCATTTCTGAGTGTGTAACATTTTTAATTCTAGAAATGTATTTTTTGTGTGATCATATATCTTAAGCAACTTATTAAACTTAAAAAATATCAATCAAGTCTAAAAATATATTCTGAATATATAACATTTTTATGTCTAAAATTATAAACTAAATGTATGATTTAACCGTTCCAGCGATTGTAACCTTTTTAGATCTATTTTGTTTCCTCGTTATTAGGCGTAAACTCGATATTTCAAGCTATGATATCGTTACCACTTGCTAAGGATTTTGGGTGCCTCTTCCACAGAGCTGCTGAGGAATATCTTAATATCAAAATGTGCGAAAGATTTAATTCCAGTAAAGTACGAAAACGGCGATACAGCGCTGCATGTAGCGAGCTGGAAAAACTACGTGCATATAATGAGACAGTTAATAGAGTTTGAACCCGAACTGTGTTATTGGGTTAATGATATCCAAGAAACTCCGCTTTGTGTGGCAGCGAAATTGGGGCATCTGGAAGCAGTTCAAGAGTTGATAAAGGGGAGGCCGGACGCTGTTGAAATGCGGAATAGTTGTGGAATGAACGTTCTACATTTAGCTGCCCAAGTTAATCAAGTGCGAATTGTTGATTGTCTGAATGAAAGGGTAGGCTTATCAGAGTTGGTCAACCAGGGACTTGAGAAGCCTCCAGAGGAAAAGCCACTGCAAAGTGGAGGAAACACAGAAGATATCCTTTTCCAAAAATAAGGGAAGGAGACACACCTCTGCATATTGCAGTAAGGAACAAATGGTTACTAGTAAGTTTCTTCTCACCCGAATCTTCAAAACTGTAATTGTTAAGGACTATAGATAAGGGAGAATACAATAATTTTGTTAAGAGGAGAGGAGAAGTCAAGGGGGACTAACAATTTAGTGACAAAAGGATCAAAATGTGTCTATTGGTTCTTGTGCTAATTAGTCTCAAGATCTCAGCTTCCACTATCTATTTAGGCATCTGGGTCTGCTAAACTCTCACTTTCTTCTTCTCGTGCTTTCATTTCTTAATGATGGATCATAAAGTTTGATCCCAAATATTGGCATACAAGAATCTACACAGTTGAATCTAGAAAAATAATAATCAGAATTTCATAAACTGTGGAAATTCAATATTCTTAATAAATTATTTTGTTTTAACATAAATATTTTGATGTGATTGGATAGTGATGGATAATAAATTCTCTTCAACGATAGTCGAACTGTAGATAATTTATCCCGAGTGATTCTAATTATTTTACTTGTGCCACTTAGTGACATTATACGACCTATAGATACAAGATCTTAGTTAATTCAATGTATTTTAGAGTTTATGAGTTGACAAAGAAGTTGTCTTAATTTGAGTGTTATCTTGTGGAGGGAGATATTGAATTTCAAAATTAGGTTAGACTAGGCTATGACGTATGCTAGGATCACAGTCAAAGAGAGTTTCTTCATTCTCACGAGCTTCATGAATGTTGCATGTAACATGATCTTACCATTCTCTACCATTTAGCAAAAAAAAATGGTACAATACATTATAGCTAATATACCATCACGTTCTGTATACTGAATTTCATTGTTCATTTTGTAGATGGTGGAGTCGCTTCTACGCATACCAGGCATAAACAAGGATGCCGTTAACCAGGAAGGCTTAACGGCCCTCGACATTGCAAGAGAAAACACAGAATACCATGAGCCTTACAGAATAATACAGAGACTGGGTAATTATCCTCCCAACCGTAAGCCTTTCTTGTACAGCGCCCCAAAGGTAAGTTCACAGAAACTGGAGAATACAATAATCATGGTGAATAAAATATTTGAGGACAGACAGAACATAGAATTAGTGGTGGCAGTGTTGTTAGCGACAATGTCATTTACGGCGGCCTTCACCATTCCGGGCGGTTTCAGAACAGAGGTAGAGAAAGGAGAGGAGCACAGCTTAGGCACTGCCCTTCTCATTCGATCCCTTTCTTTCAAAATGTTTATCATTTTTGATTGCGCTGCCTTCTTTCTGTCATTGTTTGCGGTGCTTGCGTGGCAGATAACTACGCCTCTTACACCAGAACATAAGTTGTCCTTCCTAAATATCACCAACCTCTGCCTTAATCACTTACGCTTTCATGGCTGCAGTGTATACAATGCTTGCGCACAATACCATGGCTTGGTTCGTTGTTGGGGCTTGCTTGATCATCACATTCTGTGCTTCTTTGTGTCTCTTCTACGTGATTGCACAGTTTTTAGTGAAGCGTGTGAGAGTGAAGCATCTATGTGGTGTAAATCTTATTGTCTATGAGCGTCTGGTGGAGTATGTGTGGATGAAACTAGAAGGACAGGGGTTAATGGAATTGATGCGCCGCTGCAAAACCAAATGTCTTGTTTTGCTTTACGGCCATCGGCTTAGGAAAGATGGAGCTAAGTCTAAGCGTGGGTCTGATGAAATCGTTTAAATGCAAAGTTAAAATCATGTTACAGTTGAGTCGATCAGAGACAGAGATACGCACATTGGTACAGATAGTTAAGGTTTACAATCGTTTGCTTTTATAATCATTTAAGACTGTATGCATAATTTTATGAAAACTATTAAAAGGTGTATCTGTGAGTTTGAAGATGTGTAGAATACTTAATAAAGTTAAAATATAGAAAGGTGTTTAGTCCTTATAATTGAATAATTCTTGGTAATAATCTTTAGTCAATAAAAATTCTATATATATAAAATAAAATAAGATGTTAAATTTATAATAAAAAATTATATTTTAATTTAAGTTATATAATAAATTATATTATAATTAAAAATAAATTTATTTATTCAATTTGTATATCAACAAGAACAAATGTTACAAAATATTTCATATTCTAAAGAAAGGCGGTATTATTGTAAATTTACTTAAATAAAAGAAAATTATATATATATCTTTTAGGTGTATTATTTTATTTTATTTAATAGATAAATTAAAAACATATATGTTTTTTTTGTATTATATAATATTAACTTTATATAATATAATAATATAATAGAAAATATTATATAAGAATTAAATTTAATAATAACAAACACTATAATATATTAAATTTGCATGACTTACTTGTTAATATTGTCCACCCTTTTAGTTGTGTCACATTTCTTTGACATCAATAAACTTGATGACCCATATTTAAGGTTTGTTTTCCTCTATAATAGCATTATTGTTAAAAATCACTATTATATAGTTATCTTTCTATACAAAGTAATTTCAAATTTGATTTCTTAATTTTGATATTTAAAAATGTTTTACTAATTATATTGAAATAAAATATTATTTTTTTGGCTAATTAGTAAGTGTCCATAAAAAATGATATCTATTTGAAAAGTTAAATGTAATTGAGATTTGGATGAATGACAAAAGTAGTCAAGGAACAAATATTATATCAATTTTTTTTCTACAATCAAGATACATCTTATGTCTCAATAATTAGAGCCATTTAGAGGAAGGAAATTTTGCATCATTTGAGTAATGCAAAATCTCTTGTTGAAAAATTGATTATAATTTAAAAGGCAATAGAACCAAGTAGTGGATTAAAAAAGACCCATCATGATATGTAGTCTATCTCTATATAGTCTATTAATGAATAATATCTATTTTGTGGTTTCATTATCCTTGTAGGTAGGATCAACCATGACACCATTGAAAACATTTTGGTTAATTTGGAAAAGAAAGTAAAGGGGAAAATATTATGTATTGTACAACCGAGAAATTAACATAAAAGTTATATCTGAAATACATACAATATGATCTTGTAAATAAATTAGATTTGTTTTAACCATAGTAACATACTCAAAAAAAATTGTTGGAAAAGAATTTGAAACTGTAATGCAATTAGTAAAATGAGAGGAGAAAAGATTTGTGTATATTTACAATTGTTGATTAGGCTTTAACTATTGATTTATTTGTATTTTGTTTTCTACCACCAAGATGGTGTTGTGGAAACAAAAGCATAAATGCAAAAAATAAAATATTGCAACACAAATAAGTTACAAAGAAATAATGAAGAGAATTAAATGGAATAATAGAATAACGGATAGACGTTGATTTACATGGTAAAACTTTTACAAAATGCCAAGGAAATGTCCATCCAGGGCAAGGCATCAGTATTTTTATTGCTCGAGAAAACAATTGCAAACTCCATAATTAGCTACCACTATTAGGTGTTGCTATCACTTTTACAATCAGAATTTGCAATTCACAACATCCAAACAATTGCTCTTGCAATCTACAATTCATAATTACAACATTTCCTTCAAGACAACAAAGATATATAGACTACTTCTATATTACAATCAACACCCAACATAGAAATAACCTCCCTAATTTTGAATTAAAGAAATTAGGAACATTCCCACAAAGCTTTCTTAATTTCATCAAACAAATTAGAAACTTTCTCACAACGAAAAATTGTTATTCTAAAAATAAGACTAAATTAGAAATTTTTTTATTGTCTTTTCTTATTGTCATTAACCAACAACTGTTATCACAATCTAACATATAGATACTATCGTCATTCAAATGACCTTGTATGATGAGTCAAAGATGCGCACAACATTTTGATATGATGACTAGGCACATGATGATATTCACAAAAAAATTGTGCGTCATACCACCGATGATATGGCTCATCAAAGGGAGCTATCTTATCTCTAGGAGGATAATGAGTTATCCTTCAAAAGTCGTCATAACTTTTTGGGGGCAGTATTGCTGTCTGGGTTTGACTCTCTATATTTGACCGAGAAGCGTAGTTTTTGTCGAAGGTTGGGCGGTATTATTATTAATAATAATAGGTCGTATTAAGTACACAAAACTCACTAAACTTCTAAAAAGAGCTGTCACAATGTTTAAACTCCCCGTGTGCAAAACCTGGTACTTGTCATTTACGACTACGAAATGACAGCTACACACGACGCGCTTCAAGTTTTGCCTTACCCATCCACGTCATGGTTTACAGTCAACAATACGGCACTTCAGCTGTTTATCTTAGAATAGGTGTAGGTTGGACGTTGTATCGTTTGATGTAAGGAAGAAGTATTGGGATGTTATTACACTTCCACAAATATCAGATGAATCTCTTTCTCTAAATTTTAATCAATGGCAGTTAAGTGGGTATGATGGGAAGGTGATTTTGGTGTACAGAAAGGATCTGCGCTTATGGAGGTTGAATGAAGATGATGGGGATGATAGATGGTCAGGACTGCCAGAATTGCCCAGGAGTCTATGTGAAGAAGTCTTGAATGGTGGGATTGTGAATGACTTTGGCAACCAAAAATGTGCACAAGTTGTGGTTAACAACAGTGGATGGATTTTTGTGCACTTGCCTAGGAAACAAATGGCTGTGCTTGATGGAGAGGGAAGAATGATCCAGAGCATTGAAGGAACACAGATGACCATGTTTACACGATCATGTCCAACATCAGTGCGTGCTTTTGAGATCAACAATGTTTGGTGGCCTTAATGTCTATAGTTGGCCAATGGCCTTAGTTGTTTGTATGCAAGCTTTCATTGATGTTTCTTGTGTCTTATAATCAAAACCTATGAAATAGGACGCAGAGATCTGGATTTCAGATGAAGGATAATTGAGTTCATGACCTGAATATAGGTAGAAATTAGAATGACTTTGTATTTTACAGCCCTGTTTCGCCTATTAGTCCCGAACTACTGTAATCATTTTACGATATCTTTGAGCATTGTAAATTTTGCAGAGGAATGAAATCAAATAAACAGCTAATGTATTATTTATTTTTCTGTGGGTTATTGTTTTTCATTTCAGATCTTTTAACAATGGATTATGTTAAATGTAAATTTTGAGCTATTTTGGAATTTAATAATAATGATTATTGAAATATTAAAATGATAATTTTTTAAAGGAAATAATTGAAGGAAAAATTGAAAAATTGATAATTAATAGTTTGTGTATTGGATTGCTATATCAATGATATAGCAAATAAAAAGGAAGTTAAGAAGAACTTTTAAACACTATTTTTTATGTATTGTTTTTAAAATCATATTGTTATGACCTTTCATAATATGTTTTCTTTTTTCTTTTCATTTTTTATCAAATTGGAGACTCTTCTTTTTTGACTTGTTGAGTCATTGTGTATTTCTGAGTCCCTCGAAAATGTAATTGATTACTTTGCTATTTTTATTTTGATCTTCTTTCATTGCACTTCTCTTTGTTTGACTCCATGAATGTTGTTGTACATTACATTTGGTGTTTGCAATCACACTCTGTCAACATCTTACTATTGGTTGCCATGCCACAATTTGGTTCTTTGTTGTGTTTGCAATTATGTTGCAATCTCTTGATATTATAAGTCTATGTTTGGTTTCACATGTTGTATGTTGAGTCACACAACAAAATATTTGGATTTTTTTTTTAATTAACTTCATCAAATTTAAACTTCTCAACATTTTTAATAAATAAAGTTAAAATTTGAAAATACTCAAAATTTGAATTTATAAATTGAAATATTAGTAATTGATTAAATTATTTTATTTTAATATTTAATCGATTTGATTTTTGAATCAAAATTAAAATTTAATGATTACTCTTTTATTCTGATATTTAATGTTTAAAATTAAAATTAAAATTTACTTGAAATACGTTTCTTTGCTTGTTTTTTGTAGTTTGAAATGTGAAGCTCCAAATCATCACACAAAGTCCAAAATATAAATGAGATTGATCACCAATTTCTATAGTTGTAAGTTGCAAATTGTAATTTTTCCTTAATTCCCAGCTAACTATAAATTACAAATAATCTCTAATTCCTACATTACAAAGTCTTAATGCTTTCCTAAATTCTAGAATACTTTTTTAATGCAAATTGTAAAAACATACTTCATCTATGGATTATATATAAAAATATCCAAAATATTTCTAAAGTCCAAACCCATTCGACTGTGGGTTTGAAAGATGGAAATTCAAGTTTTTTAAAATATTTTTCCATGTCATCACTCTCACACCAAAATGGACTAATATTTGAAATATTTTAAGAGTTGGCCTAGACTTTGGTACACAATTAAATATAACAATACTTGTTCTAAATTACAAAACATAATTTCGTTTTGTAATATACAAACAAAATGTAATAAATACATAAAATAATTGAATTTAAAATTTATACTTTGATACATATACTTTTGGTATTGGTGTTTATCATATCTAATTCTAATAATTATATTTACTATTAAAAAAATAGTTATATGTTAATGATATGTTGTTATTTGGTACTAATAAGGAAATGGTTAAGTCTTATAAACTCATACTTCATTGTAGTTTAAAATTGAGGAGTTACCCTGGGTCATTAAGGAAATCCTTGAGAGGGAAATTAAATGAAGGGTAGAATTTTTTTTTTTAATTTTTCAAATCAATAATTTTGAGTCAATTTTGTAGCATTTCAATATGTTTAACAATAAACTAGTGTTTTTTTTGTGTTTGTAAGAAATTAAGATTCTATTGGACCAATTCTTTATGACATATATAGATAGAAGAAATGAATCGAGTGCTCCATGTTAGTCTAGTTAAGTTCCTTATGTATGTTGTGGTCTACACCAACATTGCTCATGAAATAGGATTCTTGAAGCAAATAATGGCTAATCATGGACAAGTAAATTTTATTTTATAGTGAGTTAATTATTTAGGTATATGTGGGGTACTTCTAAGTATTTCATAACAACATAGTGATGTTTTTGAGGATTGAACTCAATAGATGTATAAGTGTATGCCAATTTAGATTGGGTAGGGGGTACCAACAATAGAATTTCTACTTGTGGCTACATATTTAATTTATTGGATCTTATAGTTTGTGAGATAAGTAAGTGGCATATTGGGGTTAATTTATCGACTAAAGGATAGAGTACAAAAATCAGTTAAAGTTTATTGAGATAGATAACATTCCATCAACTTGACTACAACATCATATTATTGGTAACATGATGGAAAATTGAATGGTATTGCTAGAGAAATTTGATAATTTAGAGAATGTATTAGATAATATTTAATATTATTGGTAATATCTAAATGTTTTAATATTATATTTAAGCAATACATATTTAATATTATTGGTAATATTTTAATATTACATGAATCCAGTAACTACTCCCATGGCTACTAGCTTTTATTTAAGCAAGGATGATGAGTCACCTCAAGCTAATTAGACTCTCTATAGGTTTAATATTAAAGGAATACTATATTTACTTTCTTCTAGAACTAATATTATACATGAAATATGTTTGGTTGCAAGATAGAAAGCCAATCCTAAATAAACTCATGACAAGGTTATCAGGAGGATATTTAGACACTTGAAGGACAATCTAGAATATCATATGTGGTATACATAGAATCATATAATGGACACAAGTTTATCATAACTGCCACTGAGTACTTCACTAAGTGGGTTGAAGCGGTTCCGCTAACCAAAGCAACTGATAAACAAGTGGAAATGTTCATCCTTAACTATATCATCTACAGGTATGGAAACACCTTCAAGCCTATGGGTTGTTCAAATTGAAGGTGAATCGCAACTAAAGTTATCATCAAAGGACATATAACCCAGAAAGCTCATTTTGCATTAAAGAAATGTGTTTTGCCTCTATTTCTATAACATGGGGTGAAAGAACAAGTGAACTTGTCCCAACTGATGTAATTCTAATATTTTAATTAAAATATTAAAATTACATCAATAGGACATTGAATGGATATGAGCTCAACTACACATTCATTGCTTAAATATAATATTAAAATATTAAAATTACATCAGTTGGGACAAGTTCTACACTAAGTAGCCAATCCAGTGACTACTCCCATGGCTACTAGCTTTTATTTAAGCAAGGATGATGAGTCACCTCAAGCTAATTAGACTCTCAATAGGTTTATTATTAAAGGACTACTATATTTACTTTCTTCTAGACCTAATATTATACATGAAATATGTTTTGGTTGCAAGATAGAAAGCCAATCCTAAACAAACTCGTGACAAGGTTATCAAGAGGATATTTAGACACTTCAAGGACAATCTAGAATATCATATGTGGTATACACTTGAAAAATTAAGTATCATAGAATCATTTGCATAATGTAGCAACCCTGTGGGAATTTTGATCCCTAATAGATTACTAGTGATGTTTTCCCCTTGATATTTAAAGGTATTTAAAAAGTAATGGAGTGTAAGTAAATTTGTCTCAATCTTGAATCTTAATATTCAAATATAATTAATGGGTCATAGATATCATTTTTTCTTTAAAAGGTACTAAAATGGGCCTTAATTTATTAAAACAATTATGATGGTATGAAGCTATCCAAGATATTCATTTTTAAATATTGTGCTTAATAAAGCTTATATATCAAAGGTTATGACCTTGAGAAGTTACGCCCCCCATATTAGGATTCTAAGAGCATTTATGACAAATAAAAAATGCTATATGAGTGAGTAATATATCTGGACTAAGAATGTTCACCAACCTATGAAATATTGTTTATGACTATCATAAAACATCTTTAATGTGTTTTGGTAGGTAATATTGGAGCAACCAAGTTGGGACATAATTATGACATGATATAAAAACTCTTATGATAGGTATAAGAAATATACTATCTTTAACATGAGATAGAAATATGTTTTCTTTAGCATGAAGCTCTTTTTGAGGTTTGTGCACCACTTTTTCATGGTTTTATCTCAAAGTATTGTGATTCCTCTTTTGTGGTTTCATAGATTATTTTTCTATTTATTAAGTGGTTGAGATGAATGAAAGTATTACAATGAACCAAAGGGACATGTTTCCCCTCGCAATCCTTTCATTTTTGAGACATGGATGTCTCTGAGACATGAGGACGGGGATGGGGTGTCCTCCCGCTATCCCTCCACTACCATCAAGACGTTCGGAGATGTTAGGGATGTCCAAATGTCTTTAGGATGTCTCAGGGACATACAAGAATCCCTCAAGCATCTCGAGGATGACTGGAAGTCCCTTGTCTTAGGACATGAGAAAAAAGATTTTTTTTTTTAAATGGTGAAAACGCAATCCTTGCCTTCAAGTCGATGTCATTCTCTTCATTAGAATATATACATTAAATATAACATTTAATTATAAGTCTCATTTTAGTATGCATTTTTCCTTTCTTATGCTTGAAGTTATATTTCATGTATATATTGGCAAGATGTTTGAGAGTGTTAAAGATCTCTAGGAGTTATAATGCAAATTTTAGGTCTCAAAAGATTTATGAACTTTTAGACAGCCAAATTTTAGTAATCAGCAAGCTCATATCAACATTCTCTCACTCTCTTATCTCCCTTGAACTCTAGACCTGTCTCTCTCCCTATCACTCTTCCTATATCCCCTCTCTCTACCTCTCTCTATCTTTCTCTCTTCTCTCTCCCCCCAAATCTAGACCTATCTCTCTACAACTCTCTTTCTCTTAGCCACTGACTCTGACAAGGGGTGATACCCTCAATCTCATCTTGGTGTTTCCCACAAACCCCCATAAAACTATAAATATAAGTAAGTAATAGGCCAATGTTGAATCATGATCATAAAAATCTACATAGTGGACATCCCTTGGTTGCAAATATTTGTATCTTTCATTTACAATTCATATACTTATTCCTTACACATGTTTTTATAACTAATTTTTCTACTATCTATATTTGCACCACCATCCCCACCTCCTCAACACCCCCCCCCCCCCCCCCCCAAACTATCCCCAAACTTAGGCCCTTTGTCCCCCCATCCACAAAACTCGTCCCCCCATCCTGAAACTCCATGGAACACTGAAGTATTATTATGCTATTATTACTACCCCATATC
Organism: Cryptomeria japonica; assembly: GCF_030272615.1. Classification (NCBI taxonomy): domain Eukaryota; kingdom Viridiplantae; phylum Streptophyta; class Pinopsida; order Cupressales; family Cupressaceae; genus Cryptomeria; species Cryptomeria japonica. The sequence continues at coordinate 186,472,291 of NC_081411.1, read as the reverse complement.
TAAGTGTTATTGTAATCTATTATGATGGTTGTTGATTAAATTATATTTCAATTGATATTGTTCCTAATAAAAATATTGATTAAGAGTTTGGAGGTTGAAGGTTAAATTTATTAATGTAAGAAGTATTTCTATACCCTTTAATTTCCTTTCAAATTTAAACCAAAATATTATAAGCCCAAAATATAAAGATAAGATCATGTTACACCCTTTTATTGCAAAGAGATAAAATATATTGATCATTGAAGTAGGAAAAGGTCAAGTACAACCCTCCACAAACATGTAAGAATTGTTTGATGACCTTAAATTTGATCACTAATTTGAATGACAATAAGAATCATATGGCTAGGCCAAACCACTAGAAATTTCTACATAGATCACTTTGTATTGATTAATTTATGTATATTTTTTTACAGATGTCTTGATTCATATATGATTAGATAGGGAATTGATAAGATTCTTGTTCTTCTAGGGTCAATGGGATAAATGTGAGAACTCTGACCTTGAGTTGTTGTGGATGGGTTGAATCATTCTTTAGACAAAGAAATTCAGTTATTGTCACATTTTAATTTTGTGGTGTAGATGCATCCACTATCAATTCACTATCTTCAAGCTTAATATCTCCATTATCAATTAGATCTCAAATATAATTCAACTTTAAGCATAGTTGAGTACAATTCATTTTCATTAAATGATACTTATGGATCTTATGAAAAATGAGGATTTCACATATTTATCTTTCTTACTTGTTACAATGGTTAGTGAAGGAATATGTGACAATTCCTTAGGTTTTTAAGTTGTATTATGATTTCATGCTTGTATTCCTCTACGAATATTCTTTTGGATAATTTTTATTGATTAAATGAATTATGTTGATTAAATTTCTTGGAAATTTTCTTGTGCTATCAAGATGCATGTGATAATGGATTAATGTATGAGGGTGAAGTTTCTAATATTTTCTTTGAGTTTAAATTTGATCAAGCACATCTTAGTTTTGAATTTGCTTTTGGTATGAAAGACCCCCTTATGATTGAATAGCTTCTTCTTGGTGTAGCAACTGCATTTTGATATAAAAGAAAAAAATCATTGATTGGTGGGTTAGGACATTTGAGGTTTGACAAATAAATATCAAGATTAATATGTGCGGAGAAAAAAAATGATGTTTTAGGATTTATTTGGATTGATAGATTACTCAAGATGGATGAAGGATTGTAATTTTATATAGATTTCTTAATGGAATAAGATTTCTAGGGATGTATATGTATTTTTATTGATGAACTACATGGATAAATATATTAGGACCAATATGGATGGGTGGATTACCAAGGCATGGATGTTTACTTGAAAGGTTTTCACTATATAATTATTCAAGTTTATGATTTGGGGGAAGCTTGACTCTTATGTACTTATAAGGTACCTTAGAATTATATTGTCTTTTTTGTGAAGTGCCCAGAAGTAATCTAGTTGGGATCAACTCTTCATCATGAACCAAGACAAAGGAAAATATCACTATATTCATTAAAGATCTTAATCTATTAGGCTTTGGGGTGATGCCAATTAGGATCTCATTGATCTTTCTATCATAAATTAGAATTTCCTACAATATCATGGAGCTCTAAAATGTCATGTCATATTATGTCATAGTGAAATGACTATAAAAAAGATCCATGATTAGGTTCATAATAGAGCATCATTACATCATTTGAGTAGGAATTTTTAAAGGATGTGTTCCATAAATTATTAAATAGATTTATGATACCTATAAGAGTTAGGTGAATCATTTTTTAATGAACATGTAATAGCACTTAAGAAAAACTAATTCTCTCTTTGAAGATATAAAAATTTTCCTACAACCATCAATATTTTGGATAAATTATGGCTCAACACATCTAATGATTAGATAAAATTATGGATTTTAGACCACTCTAATACTTTGAAATTACTATATATATGGACAAAGAGAGATAACCAACTTGAGTATTTAGAATTACACATGACAAAGATGCATGTGCTATACAAAATGCTCTTTTTTAATCTTCTATCTAGATGATATTCCTACTTTGGGTTGTAATATTTGTTATCAAATTCCTAATGCCTAGGTGGCCATAGAAGTCAATTTTATTTTCACTTGTTAAATTCTCATTAACCTATACATATCATTTGTTCAATACATCTTTAATTATTGGAGTTGCCTATAATCTTTAGTTATAAGCATCAATCATATATTTCCTTGCATAAAAATGCTTTCTTATGCATGTATTCATTTTGATAGTTCTCAAAATTATGAATAAGTCTTGTGATTTTTTTTTTTTAATTAGTAAATATTTTATTACTATGTTAATAATTTTATATATTTATAGTTTTAAAATTTTAAAATTATTTATCTTTGAATTGATTTAAGTTATATTTTTTGTCTACTTTTTATGGTGTCGACATTTACTTTCCTAAATTTATAAACTAAGTAAATAACATTTTTTTCTTTTATGGGGAGACATTTATTTATTTTTTAAATAAAATAAAATTACTATAAGCTAATAAACTTTAAAATATATATTTCTTAGTCAATAAAATGTTGGAAAACTCTACTCATTTTACCATCATTTTTGTATTATAAACTCATGGATATCAATTAGGTCATATTAATTATGTTGAAAGATGTTAATCTATAGAAAGGATAAATAGAAGTCTTTAATATCGTGCACATGAGAGAAAAAAAATAAAAGAACAACTATTTAGAACCAATATTTATTTATAAATATAAAGATATCAAAATTCTAAAATATTTTTTAAATATGTAAAACTATTATAAAAATCATATAAGTATATAACATTTATTATTTTTTCAAAAGTGAAAAAAAAAAGAAGAAAAAGTCCAAATATTAAAATTTTCAAAATAAAATTTAAAATTACATAAAAACTAAAACAAACATATTATTTAAAATAACGTTTTTGAATGAAAATAAACAATTAAATCAATAAAAAATTGTTGAAATACTCCCACACATGGCCTCCTACTCCCAAGTTTCAAATTCCTCCTTCCCACTCATGGCAAGGAGTAATGCCCCCCATGCTAATAGTTCACCTATGGATGGCTCGCCTGTCTATAAGCTGGTAGTGGATCTTTTGGATACACCCTCCTTGCAACAAGTCTAGCCTAATGGCTATGAGCCAAATGCTTTAGTTAATTCTCCCTTTAAGGGTTCCTTTATAGATTGTATAAAATACCTCCCATTTGCGTCTTTAGCTCACTCAAATGTTCTCCTTGTTATTTTGTGGTCTTGGAGACAATCCTTCGCAAGGAGGTTCTAGACTACACAATATACTATGAGAAATATGTTCTTATCGGTCAATTCAACCATCTTTGGTCATCTCTTTTTGTAATCCACTCTTGGATTTCAACCCATTGGAACCCTCTAGTGTCTGGAAATTTGGATATATACCTTTACGCTCTGGTTTTTTTGTTTTTTATTTTTATTACATTGATGATAAAGAGAATATTATTTCTTAGGGCCCTCAGAGGTGAGATTACCATCCCCTAGCCCTTTGCCACTGGACCCCCTCTTTCAATCCCCTTTCAACCTGTATTGAAGTCTCCCCTACATGGATCAGGCTCCCATATCTACCTCTTCACTTTTGGTGTCAGTCTACCTTTGAATCCATTGGTAACATTCTTAGTGGCTTTAATAAAGTCAACAACAACACTAGTCTCTTCTCCCACACTTCTCTTGTCCATTTTATTGTAGACACTGCTTTGATACAGGGCACCTTGCCTTATCCTACCTACATGTGTGTCATCCTTACTCGTCTCCTACTTGGTGGAAGGATGCGAAGAGGTGTCATCTTACAATATTTCCTACAAATGTTGATCTGAACTTTTTAATAGCTTTAGAGCCCCCTTCCCTGGTTGCTTTTCCTACCTCTATGGTTTGTGGCTACTCTTCCCTTGTGGCCCCTACTCAGGAACCCCGTGTTCCTTTGGTGCTTGTTGCTCATACAACCAATGTTCCTAAGGCTCCTTTGAGTGTTCTCTCAATTATGAGGGTTATGCCTTCGATGGTGTCAAATTCTCTTTCCCTAGATTACTAGGTTTGCTGACCCAACTTTCGAATACAACTTCTGCCTCGGAGGGCTTTGCTAATGTTGTTCCCTTCACCTCTCATGATTTAGACCCTCTTGGACAGTTGTACATCATAGAAAAAAAGTTCATTTCCTTTCAACCCATAGATCTGGTTTTTTTCCTCTGGGCGCACTTATTGACCCCTATTCAAACTTTTAATAGATTGTTTGTTTCAGCAACGTGTTGTTTTGTTGTTGAGTTATTAAGATGTAACCTTACTATTTTTGTTTCAAATCTGATATACTTTGTCTAATCTATAACAATTTGAGACCCTTCCCACTTACTTTAATCAAAAATAATTAAATCAATAAAATAATATAATTTTTTAATAAAATTTAAATTCTATATAAAATTATTAAATAAAATAAAATAACTAAAAGTTATTATAACATTTTTTAATAGATGTATTTGAGATTCATATCCAAGTTGTACAAGAACTCTCTCAACCTTAAAAAAATAACTATCACAATATTTCAACTTTTCTTGTGCTAAAAAGAAAAAATTGTGCAAGCAGTTTAAAACTACGATCTTTTTGGAATCGTTCCAAGCGTTTACCTTTAATGTTGTTTGCGTAACTAGGGAAATGACATACTCAGACAGGGCACTCGCTCCATGTACTTTTGGATTAAGCCTTCACGTTATTGGATTACAGTAAACAAATACGGCACTTCAGCTCGGCAGACATTTCTTGAAATTCTATCACAGCTACCATAGCGTACAAGTTTCATATGACGAAATTGGATGAAATCTATCCGTGAGGTTCTTTCTCTTTAGTGTGCGACGAAATAAAAATCCGGGAATCACCCAGAAAACAATTGCTTTTAATTTAAGCTGAATATGAGAGGTACAGATTTCACAAAAATAAATTTCAATAAAAGAAGAGATAGAGATGAATTCGGAGATATGGTGCAGGTTACCAGAAGAACTACTCGTAATTGTTTTAGCCAAGCTGCCCACTTTGCTGACTGCGAAGTTCAGAGCAGTTTGTAAACAATGGAAATTTCTTCTCTCTCCATCACAGGGCTTCCAAAGAATAATACAATTTGTACATCCCTGTTCTACCCCTGCTTTTATTATTTGTCGTCTGTATCCTTCGCACAGGATAAACTCTTTCAATAACAATTTATATCTACTTCAACCACCGTCTAATTCTCATCTACATAGACTATCCTTAAAAATTTTGGCACCTGATTCAATCAATGTTGTTGCTTCTTGCAAGAGCGTGCTCTGCTGCTCCAAGGATGAAGCTCCAACTTTATTTTACATTTGCAATCCTGTCACAAAGACATGGAAAGAGCTTCCCCCTCCTAAACTCAGACGATATGATTTCATTGGATTGGCATTCGATGGCTCCACAAGGGTCTGCATCTTAATCATTGGAAGAACTCTAATCATCGGAGAGGAGAGCAATGTGGTGGTGGATGTTTTTAATTCACAGACCAATGCCTGGACGAAATTGCAGATGAATACAGTGATATTTGTTTGCCCGTTGGGGGAAGGGGTGTACTCTAGAGGAAGATTTTATTGGGTTAACTCAACTTACCTTGGGCTGAACCAATGCAGATTGGATGTTGTATCATTAGATATAACAAAGAAGCATTGGGATGTTATTAGACATCCAGAGTTAACAGATAGATTCCTTTCTCAAAGTTTTTATCATTGGCAGTTAACTGGGTATGATGGGAAGGTGGTTTTGGTGTACAGTAAGGATCTGCGGTTATGGAGGTTGAATGAAGATGATAGGGAAGAGAGATGGTCAGGACTGCCAGAATTGCCGAGGAGTCTATGTAGCGAAGTTGTGTATACTGGGATTGTGAACGACTTTGGTAGCCAGAGAAGTGCACAAGTAGTTGTAGATAGCAGTGGATGGATTTGTGTGCACTTGCCGGGGAATAAAATTGTTGTGTTTGATGAAGAAGGAAGATTGATGCGGACGATTGAAGGAAGACAGATGGCAATGTTTACACAAACACGTCCAACATCAGTTCGTGCTTTTGAGATCAACAATGTTTGGTGGCCTTAATGTTTGTTGTTATCCCATTGTTTGGTGTAGAGAGGAAAAGATTTGAGGTCATCATTGTTTGAATATACTGTACCTTTGATGTTCTTGCGCTTAGCCATCTAAACCTATGAAAAAGGAAACAGGTATCTTGAATTTCGATCAAAGGAATTGTGTTTTACAAGTTTGTTTTTCTACTCGCCTTATCACATTTGCATGGATGGTGGAAAATGGTCTATCTTTTGGAGGGGAAATTTTGAACTTTTGGACAATCTATTACGTACAAAACTTGAAAGCTCTTTGTTCATATGAATGTAAATAATACTTTAACAGGCACATTAGTCGATAGTTGATATTATAATACGTTATAGGGAAAGTGGTTTGTTTAAATCTCATTTTATTAAATAAAATTGATTGATTTATATTTTATGATTAGTAATCATTCACATGAATATATTTATAATATGCATGTATATAAATAGACTCACAATATAATTTAATTAATATTTTTTTTATTAAAAATAAGAAAATAAAAATGGATTTCAGATTTATCTAAAGATTGAGAAGTTAAATAAACTAAAAGAGGAATTAGAGCTTATTCCTATTTTCTTGAATCTTTTCAAAGAATGTGCATTGAATAATTGTTTATAACATTTATAAATTGCTTACAAATAAATTTGTCATGTCTTGAGTGTGCATAATGGTGAAGGCGTTTTTACTTCATGTAGAGGAGATACAAGATTGAATTCAAAATGGCATATCTTATGTACATGTTCATATTTATTATGAAACTCATATTCATATCATGGAGAAAGTGCCAAGCCCAACAATGATCTTAAAAGGACTAGAATGAGGATCTAGTTTGTGTTGATATTATGTGATGTTGCATTTTGAGTTTAGGGGTTTCTTTTCACCAACAAAAGGGCTTTTGAAAGTGACAATATAACCATTCAGAGGTTTTGCAATATTAAACATTATGATTAAAAATATTTTTCAACACTCTAAACAACAAAAATAGTATATTTAGAATAAGCGTAACACAAATGTCACTAATATGTAGCAACCTATTTTCTACCCCTTGCTTTAAATATTTTAATTAATAATAATTCTAAGGTTTTTTTAAAAATATTTTTAAGGACCCCTCTTCATCTTTTATATGTCCAATGTATTTAAGGTTCTATATTATATTTCTTGGTAGGAAAGATATAATGAGCTCAGTGTTTGTGAAATTACATAGTTTTAATATTTGATGAAAATAGTAAATTACTAACTTAATCATATCATCTTTCCATAGTTCAATATTTATCTATCATTCTCCCACTCAAACTATGGATTGCACTCATTCACAAAGTATTTATATTTGCAATGAATTTTTCTTTGATGAAATTTAACACATGAAGAATGAGAGAATTATGACAAGAAGTTTAAAAAGGAGACTTTTGTATTTGAATTCTTATTTCAAATACACATGTTAAAAACCTACTACTTTTTACCAAGATACAAATAAATATGCATATAATTAACTATTTCACATTGATTATAAAAAAGTCATGAAACAACTAATTTTGACCATAAAGACATAAAAATACAATGAACATACATATAATTCACAAATTCATAATAACTATAAGAATTCTTATGAATGTTTAAATTTGACCTTTAATATATATAAAATGTGTTAGGAAAATTTTTGTTAAGTTCATTGATATATATATATAGTTTCAAACCATTTCAAATTTGCCCAAGGTACGATACCGACCTCATCCCTTATGATGTCAAAGCCTTGCATTCATCAAGACTTGATCCGTAGAAGGCTCATTTGAAACCATTCAACTTCACCAGTAAACCAAAGACCCATTGACACAACAATATATTTTAATTTAATACATTTTTATTTTTTTAATATATTTGTAACTGTTTTAGGGCAGTACTGCGGTGTGGGTTTGACTTCGCATATTTGACCAAGGAGAGTAAGAGTTGGGCGGTATTAATAATATGTCGTATTGAGTATGCAACACACAAAGTTCCCAAAAAGAACTATCGCAATATCAAAACTTCCCATGCGCTCCATGTTTTAAATCAACCGTCCACGTCATGGTTTACAGTGACCTATTACGGTACTTCAGCTGGTGTTTTTCTTAGGAATTGGATAAAGCTCAAACTGTGAGGTTCTTCACATAAATATAGGAGTATTGGCCAAGAAACAACTGTTTTATAGTAAGTTGTATATGAGAAGTAGAGATTTGAGGAAAATAAATTTCAATGGAAGAATATATGGAGATGAATTCTGAGATACGGAGCAAGCTACCAGAAGAAGAATTAATGATAGTTGTTTTAGCCAAGCTGCCCACTTTGTTGATTGGGAAGTTCAGAGCAGTTTGTAAGCAATGGAATTTAATTTTCACCATCAAAGTGCCTCCAGAGGATAACTTTATCTTTTCATCCCTCTTCTATCCCTGCTTTTTTTTTGGATAAACTATCAAAATAACAATTTCTATCTTATTAGTTTATTTTTCTGGATTCAATTGTGTGTAATTTTTTTCCATCAACGTTTCGAATCACACTCCATGATTCATCATCAAGATGAAAAGAATTCCAAAGACATGAAAGATGTTGAATTGTAGATTTGAAACAAAATATCTTCTTGATGACCATATATATAAACTCTCTTTAAAATTTTTGGCACATGTCTAAGTTCTGTATACTAGGATTGTGAATGACTTTGGCAGCCTGAGATGTGCACAAGTTGTGGTCAACAGCAGTGGACGGGTTTGTGTGCACTTGCCCAGGAATAAAATGGTTGTGTTTGATGGAGAAGGAAGAGTGATGCAGAGCATTGAAGGAAGACAGATGACCATCAACAATCAGTGCGTGCATTTGAGATCAACAATGTTTTCTAAGGCTTGGAATGGGCAATCTGCAGAATATAAGAACCATTAAATCCTGTGGTAGTAAAGCCCATGTAACCTTGCCCATCATACCCTTCTATTGCCAGTTAAATCGATCTGCTTGTAAATCATGAAAACAATTTCATTACATGCAAGTTCCAACTTGTGAGAATGATTTGTTAGAGTTAATAATGCCATTAGTGGAGGTGAAGTGAAGTGGACGCAACAATCCCCATTCCTAACCACTATAACTTGCAATTACTAGAGTTGTTCTCCCACACATTACTAAATGAAAAAGGGTGCAATGAAAGATTTCAAAGAAAGTCTGTTACCTCTTCCAGCGCCATGAATAAATTTAGAATGAAAGATTGAGGAGATTATACAGCTAAATGAAGCCATTTCATGTGCTTGGTTTAACCCATACTTTTTCTAACGAATGACTGTGTTTGGTTTAACCCATACTTTTTCTAATCAATGACTAGATTGTTTCTTACACAAAAGTAATTCTTCCTATTTTATGTTTTATGAGTAGGGATTCGAGTTTATATATATCTTAGGTTTATTTTTTAAATAAAATTTAGATTTTAAAATCTTGTTTCTTTGTCATTTTTCAATTGAATATTTTAAGTAAAAATTTATACATTTCTTTATTTATATTTTAAAATTATTTTAAATAATTTTTTAATTTTTTCACTAAATTTAAAATAAGACAATTTACATTTTTTTGACATTAATATTAAAAATATCATATGAAAAACAACATTCAACATTAAAAAAAATTTAAAAATTTTAAAAATTAAAAATTAAAAAAAAGTTTATGAGAAAAAAAAATGTAAGAGACCTACTACATAGCCATCATAATATCTTTTTCCCAACAATATTCTACAAAGATCACTAGAGTCATAGTACATATACAAATATAAAATAAGTCTATAAGAGCCAATAGAACCATAGTATGTATACAAATATGACAACAACAAAAAAAAACTACATATCAATAATATAAAGACTACAATGTTATAAATTCTAATATAAAATGATAGTTAATCAATATCATCATTTTTATTCTTATCCTTTTTAATATTTTATTCAACGTCTAAGATCTGCCTTATCTTCTTTGATAGGTCCTCTGTAGTATATTTTGAACTTAGGGAAAGCTAAAATATGAATATTCTCATAGCCATCAGGACTAGAAACACCGAGACCATATTTTTAAAATTAGAACTAAAACCTTTATGACAAAAAATAATAACAACATCCACTCCACTTAAAGACTTATTCAACAAACCACCTTAATAATTTGTCAAATTTTAATCTAAAAATATTAGCCCACTCATACATGGAGATGAAAAAACATATGAATTTATTTAGAATCTACAATTCATAGAAAATATTTTTATTCTTCTTAATACATAAAAATTGGAGAGCCTATATAAGAAAAGAATAACCATACCTTATTAAAATTGTAGGTAAATTCATAGATATGCGAAAGTGGTGTTTGGTTTAGGGGATTCAAATAAATTTTGTATGCTTGGACCTTCGAGGCTTATAATTTAGTGTATAGTTTTTTATATTTTAGCATTTAGATGGGTTTTATTTCTTTTATTTTCTTACATTTAGATCACTAGACTTTGGAACTGCATAATTTTATTGTACAATTTATAGATAGCTTAGATTTCACAATTTTTGAATGTGGGGTTTTCACACTTTTAGATAAATTTTCCAAGATATACATCCAATCAATTTTAAAGCTTGTGTTGTGTTCTTTTGAAGGAATGTGATTTTGAAACACCAAAAAATTTATGATGGCTTCACCATTTTTTATTAAGTATATTGTTGTTTGGGTAATGGAAGGTTGAGGTTGATGGTAAGTATAATAAGATGAATAGATGAATGAATGGGCTAGTGATAGCAATCTCTTTGTATGAACAATTTGAGGAAATTGTTTTGATGTTGCAAGAAATTATCTTAGTTCTCATAGAAGAATTATTTAAATTCTTATTCTAATTATTATTAAAGTATATGTGATGTTATGAAATCCTTTATTTAAGCATGATAAGATTACTCAATCACAAAGGCCTAATAATTTTCCTTAATAGTTAATGATTCTATAAAATTCATTTTTGATGGGGGATGTCTTACATTGAAAACAATATTAAAATCTATTTTTAAATAATGAAGAATCATTGGAACTTTTAATTTTATTTCTTGCATTGAGACCAAGTTAAATAAATGTTGTTGGATAAAGTTGATAAGATTGTTTTTATTCTATGGGATCAATAGGAAATTGATATAATTCTTGTTATTTTCTAGGATCATTGTGAGTACTATGACCTTGAGTTGGTTGTAGATTAGTTTAATCATGCTTTCAACAAAGAAATTAGTACAATCATGTGTAATTGTGTGATGTAGATGTATCCACTATCAAGGTAAGTGCAAGAAGTTGGGTCTACTTTTAAGAAAAGTTTTAGGCTTAAAAAATGCTGATTTTATTAAAAATGAGTACTTTTTTAGGATTAACTTTTGAACTTAAATTTCTACCTATTTTTATTTTTAAAAATAGCATCCATATTTTTAGAGGGGGCACCTAGGGCACCTAGTTTATTTTAGAATGGGTACCCATTGGTAATTACATCATATTCCTACTCCTTTTTAGAATGGTTGTGTGTTTTAGAGTGGGTACGAATTTTATAACATTTCATATTTTAAATCTATAGATATTTCATTTTTTAGTCTTGGAAACATAATCTTTAGACTTGGACCTTCAAGTACAATGTCATTGAAACATCAAGAGAGAAAATATCTTTAACAAAATTTATTCATATTTTTTAAATAAAATTGATCATAAACAGTAAATGTCAAAGTATTAGTATTTTTCTAATAACTTTTAATTTTAAAAAAAATCCAAAAAATTATGTCATAAATCTAGACATCATTCTTTACACAGTGAAAAAAATATTATAATTTTACGATTAGTTTAGCCCAAATTAGTTTTGCCATACACAAGGGATTTTCAAAAATAGTAATTAGAGCCAATAAAAAGGTAAATTAAAATATGTATTAAGAAAATAATTAGTAAAAACTATCCTCATCAAACTTCACAATAATACACATCTTTCTTCAAAATAAAATAGAAAAATCATTTTATTTAGGTCAAATTATGCTCTTCGTACATATGCATCATATGACTCTAAAAATTTAAATTTAAAAAAGTGATATTTGTGCATCCTATACAAAGTTGTTTTGTATCATCTGAATATCAAAATAAATGATATACTTGAAAGCTAGACTCAAATCCTACATTTCATACTACTAAAATTTCTTAATATTCTATATGCAACTACTTCAATTTTTTACTTCAAGTATGATTAACTTTAATTTGAAGAAAAAAAGTTTCGACATTCTACAAAAAAAAGTGAACCCAACTTCTTTCATTTACCCATCAATTCACTATATTCAACCTTAATTTCTCCACTATCAATTTGAACATGGATATAGTTTTTGAACTATAAGAATTAATAAATGGAGTTTATTTTGATTTCATGATGCTTATAGATTTGAGATTTCATAACATTTATGGATCTTGTAATTGTTAGGAGGGTAAGTGAAGGATTATGTGACAACTCCTTAGGTTCGTAAGTTGTATTATGTTTGTTTACTTGTATCCCTTTAAGAAACAATCTTTTTAGAATAATTTGGATTGATTGAATGCATTAGGTTGATTAAAATGCTTGAAAATTTTCTTATTCTGTGAAATTACATGTGGTAATGGACTTATGTAGGAGGGTAGGTTTCCAAACATATCTTAGTTTTGACTTTGTTCTTGGCATGAAGGACCCTCTTGTGATAGAATAGTTTCTTTAAGTGGTGTAGGTTAACATGAATCATTTTGATTAGAGTTATATTGGTTGATGAACTAGGACCTATGAGGATTGACAAATAAATATAAGATTAATATAGATAAAAAAATGAGTTTGATATTTTAAGATTTTTATTACGAATTAATGGATGTTTTGATGGATGAAGGATTATAAATTTATATCCATTTCTTAATGGAATTATATTTATAGAGATGTTGGAGCATTTTGATAGATGAAAAGGTAATGGTTTGGCACACCATATTTCCTAATGCAAGCAATTGAAAACAACGCTCTTTTTGTAATCATGCCAAGCGTTTACCTTAAAAAGTTGTTTTCGTAGCTAAGGAAATGGCAAACTCAGACAAGGCACTCGCCCCGTGTTTTGGCTTAGGCCTTCACGTTATTGCTTTACAGTCAACAAATACGGCACTTCAGCTCGACAGAAGTTTCTTCAAATTCTATCCCTTAGCGCACAAGTTTCATACGATGGAATTCGATGAAATCAATCCGTGAGGTTCTTTCTCTTTTGTGTGCGACGAGATAAAAATCGCCCAGAAATCAATTGCTTTTGATTTGAGCTGAATATGAGAGGAACAGATTTCACAAAAATAAATTTCATTGAAAGAAGAGATGGAGATGGATTCTGAGATATGGTGCAGGCTACCAGAAGAATTACTCATAATCGTTTTAGCCAAGCTGCCCACTTTGGTGACTGCGAAGTTCAGGGCAGTTTGTAAACAATGGAAATTTCTTCTCTCTCCATCACAGTGCTTCCAAAGGATAATACAATTTGTATATCCCTGTTCTACCCCTGCGTTTCTTATTGGCCGCCTGCATCCTTCACATTGGATAAATTCTCTCAATAACAATCTATATCTACTTCAACCAGCACTTAATTCCCACGTATATAAACTCTCCTTAGAATTTTTGGCACCTGACTCCATGAATGTAGTTACTTCCTGCAAGAGCGTGCTTTGCTGCTCCAAGGATGAAGCTCCCACTTTATTCTACATTTGCAATCCTGTCACCAGAACATGGAAAGAGCTTCCTTCTCCTATTCAACTCAGACGATATGATTTCATTGGATTGGCCTTCGACGGCTCCACAAGGGTCTGCATCTTAATCATTGGAAGAAGTCTAATCATCGGAGAGGAAAGCAATATGGTGGTGGAGGTTTTTAATTCACAGACCAATGCCTGGACGAAATTGCAGATGAATACAACCAGATCAGTTTATCCATTGGGGGAAGGGGTGTATTCTAGAGGAAGGTTTTATTGGGTTAACTCAACTTACCTTGGGCTGAACGGATGCAGATTGGATGTTGTATCATTAGATGTAGGAAAGAAGCATTGGAATGTTATTAGACATCCAGAGTTAGTAGATAGATCCCTTTCTCAAAGTTTTTATCATTGGCAGTTAACTGGGTATGATGGGAAGGTGGTCTTAGTGTACAGTAAGGATCTGTGCTTATGGAGATTGAATGAAGATGATGGGGATGAGAGATGGTCAGAACTGCCAGAATTGCCGAGGAGTCTATGTAGAGAAGTTTTGTATACTGGGATTGTGAACGACTTTGGCAGCCAGAGAAGTGCACAAGTAGTGGTAGACAGGAGTGGATGTATTTGTGTGCACTTGCCCAGGATTAAGATGGTTGTGTTTGATGGAGAAGGAAGAATGATGCAGACGATTGAAGGAAGACAGATGGCAATGTTTACACAAACACGTCCAACATCAGTTCGTGCTTTTGAGATCAACAATGTTTGGTGGCCTTAGTGTTTGTTGTCATGCCATTGTTGGATCATCAATGTTTGAATGCACTGTATCATTGATGTTGTTGCGCTTAGCCATCTAAGCCTATGAAGAAGGAAACAGATATCTTGAATTTCGATCAAAGGAATTGTGTTTTACATGCTTGTCTTTTGTCTTTCTTGTCGCTTATCGCATTCTTCATGGATGGTAGAAATGATCTATTCTTTTGGAGGGAAATTTAGCAAGTTTGAGCAACATCTATTACGTGCAACACTTGAAAGCTCTTGTTTATATGAATGTAAATAATATTTTAATAATCACATTAGTCGATAGTTAATATTATAACTTGTGATAGGGAGGAAGTGGTTTGTTCAATTATAATTTAATTGTATGGTTTTTAGATTAAATTTATTGATTTATATTTTGAGTAGGTAGTGATTCATGTTAATATATTTATATTATTTATGTATATATAGACTCACAATATAATTTAATTAATATTTTTTTTAGTATTGGAAGTAAGATAATAATATTGGATTTGAGTTTTGTTTAAAGATTGAGAGGTTAAATAAATTAAAAAGATGAATTAGATTTTATGTCTAATTTTTTGAACCCTTTCAAAGAATGTGCATAAAACAATTGTTTATGATATTTATATATTGCTTATAAATAAATTTTTCAAGTCTTGAGTGTGCATAATGGTGAAGGTGTTTGTACTTCATAGAGGACATATAAGTTTGAGCTGAAAATGACATATCTTATATACATATATTCTAGAATAATATATCAGGTAAAAAATATCATTTTAGGCATCCACAAAGAAGGTTGAGCACATAAAATAGTTTTTCAATTAATAATGACAAGAAAAAGTTTACCCCATTTTTAAAACTATTTTCAAACATCTTTTAAGATATTTTTGTTGAAATATAATGGACCTTTATATACTTCATTGGCGAGATTGTTAGATGGTAAAAAATAAAAATAGTTTTTTCAGCATTCTTATATTGGTTTGAGATGTAAAATACATCTCCACAATCTTAATAAATAATTTGAGAGTAATAAAAATACACATCAAGCCTTCTAGTAAAGCTTACTCTATACACATGAAGACTTAAAGAATCCACCACTAAGCCAAAACTATTCTCATTTATTGGTATGAACACTTAAAAGGTCTCATTTAAGAAAATAATGCAAATCAATAAAATGTGATCAAAGTTATGTCACCACTGATATATGTGTTGGCAAGACACATTGTACCAGTTGAGTTAAGTGCTTAAGGAATGTTTTTGGGTTGTCATTGATGGCAACTCAAATCAAATTTCGCTTCTGGTATATGCTGAATTGTTTTACCAGAAGTTTGATATTCATTTTGTTTAATTCTGGAAGGTCGAACACAAAGTATGGGTACATTGAGCAGAACTCAATTTTGGTTGCACAATTTTGGTTGTGGTGGAAGAGGTAGTTAATTGGATGTTAGAAATAATTTTTTTTCCAATCCTAGCCTCTAGTATTGATTCTCATGCAAGATAGAAGATCTGGTATTCGGTATTTCAAGAAGAACAGGGTTATTAGTGATGAAGCACTTTATGCAGAATCTTTGGGATGATTTTTTGATTGGTTTTAAGTTTGAGGTGGTCGAGATGACATGTGTGAAGTATTTAATCAATTTTTTTAGGTCCGCTTATGGATTTGTAATCGAATTAAGCCGAATTATTGTTACACATTTCATGTTTTGCAAGTATTTTGAAGCCGACATATTTGTGACCTAATCAAGTGGTGTGGATATATAAGACCGATCTATTTTGAGAATTTTGGAGATAGATGTGTGTGTGTAAATATTGTATGAGTGTTAGTGCATAGCTTCACATGCATTATGCTTGGACTAATGCTCTAGTATATGATAGAGAAAAGCAAAATAGATTAGTGTGTCAAAACAATGAAAGAACTTGTTGTGCTTAATCGAAACTGCATTTTTGCATTTGTAGATGCTATTCATTAGTTCAGACAATTTGTTATCATCTGTAATCATTTGTAGGACAGGGAGTCCTCCAAGGTTTGCAGGCCTCTTCTTGTAATTGAGTAGTGAGCTCTAGGAAGTGTGCATGAACGCATGTGCGTTCCCTTGTGATATTATTATACTTCTGATCATAGTATTATAATATTGTGGGTCTCAATCCTATCATAGTTTTTCCCTTTTTGAGTTTCCACGTAAAAAATTTAGTGTTATGGTTATGTGCTTGTGTGTGTTAAGTTTTTGCACTTTGGTTTTATATATTTACGTCTAATGGTTTAAGAATCAAATTAAGAAAGTTGTTAATTGCAGAATATTGATTCACCCCCCTCTCAGTGTTCATTGATACCAACAATTGGTATCATAGCCTAGTTCCTTTGAGGAAGCCTAATAGCTTGAGGAAGATCTAGAATAGTGAATCAATGGACTCTAGTTTATAGAAATAACTTATTGTGGCACTTGAAGACCTAGATGCGGAAAGGAAAGAAGCAAGTAGCCTAAGAAGAAGTTTGAGTGATGATGAAAATTTCATTGAGTCATTGAAATAACAAGTGATAAACACAAGGAGAAAAAAAAGAAAAGCATTGATAATCAAGTCATAAAAGAAAAGACAGGTGAATGTGAAAAACTTGCTAGAGATAATGCAATCTTGAAGAATGAAATGCAATACATTGTGATGAAGCTAACAAAGGAGATTGAAGACAAGAAGAAGAATGAAGAAAGTCTGACTCAGTCATTGAAGGATAGATCTAATGAGTGTTGCAGACTTAATCATAAAAATGACCTGGTGAAGCTTGATTTGATATAATCCAGGAATAATGAACAAGAACTTGAAAGGCATATCATAATTTTGAGAGATGAACTTACCACTGCTAATGAGTACAAAGAAAAATTCAAAGATAGCTCGGTTAAGCTAGATGAGATGTTGCAAAGTCAGAAGATTAAAGGTGATATGGGAGGACTTGGATTTGAGAAAGGAGAAATCTCTAGATCTGATCAAAGAAATGCTAAACCTCATCATCAGAAGAACAAGAGATCACTGGTAAGATAGCCTAATGCTTATTAATTCAATGGTAAATATTTTGTTTGCAATAAATTTGGTCATATGGCAAGTCAATGTAGAAATAGAGCTAATTAGAATAATTCATCATTCTCCAGACAATGTTTCAATTGCAATAAGTAGGATAAATGTGAGATTCTATGCTTATGGAAGATTTGGACTTATTAATCAATGCAGATCTAGGGGGAATCAAGGCAATTTTAGGCCTAATAAGAGAAACAATAGTGTTTGCTATGCTTGCAATAAATCTAGTCACATTGCAAAATTTTGTAGAAGCAAGAATATGAGAAAGAATTCTCCAACAAACAAGAACCAATTAAATGATAAGGGCAAAGTGAAGGTTGAAGAGATCAAAAAGAAACACAAGAAAATGAAGGTAAAGAAGGATTATTCAAATGTAGTGAATGGGTCTACACCTAATTCCGGTGTTGGAACCTCATCTAGTAACTAAGGCATTTGGCCTTAGGGGGAAGCTTTTCATGCAAATCCTTAAAACCCCCTCTCTAAGATCTGTAACTAGTTGCAGAAGATTGTAGATGATTATAGATGGTTGTGCAAATGATCCTAAGAGATATCTAGAATATTTGATGTCGATTTGATTCTCTAGTACAATATTCATGAGATTCAAAACATTCAAGAGAGTTTTAGGGTTAAGCATGCAGAAGATAAAAAGGCATTTTAACATTCATTTCTCACATTGTGTTCGAAATGAAAGATAAGAAGAGTTTGGTGAAGGATATTGTGCATCTAAACCAGAGCTTGAAAGGACTTGGTGAAGATTTCTTGCATCTGGTTGAAGATAAAAAGGTATTTTCTGAGTTTGAGCTATTTGTTCATAACCTAGAATTCGATAATGGAATCATCTAGTATGGCAACTCCATTGGTTGTTGAGGTAACGGATAGGGAAAGGCCTAAGTTTAAGAAGCATGCATTCAAATCGATGGAAGA
Source organism: Cryptomeria japonica (assembly GCF_030272615.1). Classification (NCBI taxonomy): domain Eukaryota; kingdom Viridiplantae; phylum Streptophyta; class Pinopsida; order Cupressales; family Cupressaceae; genus Cryptomeria; species Cryptomeria japonica. The sequence goes on along the minus strand of NC_081411.1, from coordinate 186,453,662 downwards.
TGATCCAAATGGAGCCTTTTCATCCATGTTGTATGGCATGTTGCATGTTGAAGATATTAGTGCATATATGATTGCAATATTGAGGAACTTCGGAATGCTAAAATGCTAACACTATACACCAAGCACATGATGGATGGCATGGGCAACTTGAAACTAGAATTCAAATCTCTACAGGTAAAGGGTTTTATTCAATTTGTGAAATTTTTGGTTTTTGATGAACCAGAATGGTCAAGTACATTTTGAGAAGGGTCCATGATTAATTTATGTGGCTTGATAAACTACACAAGATCACCAAGCAAGCAATCCAAGTGGTAACATTTTTGAATGCAACCAATCAAGTTCTTGGTCTAAGAAATGTGATGAACAAGACAGTGACAGATGTAACCGGTTCCCAGCATGATAGTAGATCGATGACAATTAGTGACATTGTTGAGTATGATGTCATATTTGCATCCATAATGATAGGTTATAAGGTCTATCAATCTAGCAGAGAAAACTTGATATCTGGTATGACAATATATGTTGCTTATCAAATTCTAAAGGAGGACAAGTTGTATGATCTATGTAGAGTACTTCTGAGTGAACTAATGAGTAATATAAAGAATATAAAGTGGGACAATAAGCATGTTTTAAGTTTGGTACTTTGATTTTTGTTTAGCCTTCTATTTCATGAGAGAGATCCTCGGTGTAGCCAAAGTACAGTGGGCACATAACAAACCAGTGGTAGTGCAAATCAATTAAGTCTTACAAGGATTAGGAGATGCTCAAGCATATAAAGCTATCATGTGGCATTACTTTAAATCCTTCCAAGGCATGATGCAAACCAGGGAAAGGATTCCAAAGAAAATTATGGAGAAGTATGAGGACACCATATGCTTCATGGTAAAAATTAACCAATGTCTAATGGAAGCCGTTGAGCCAAAGATAGTATGGATCATGCCCATGGGGTATGATGTTTATGCAAATACTCTTGATGAGTATTCTCAACATCTTTCGAGTAAGACAGTGGATGAAAAGGAAGAAAGATTTGGGACATATCAGGAGAAGAGTTTATAAACTTTCATTCCCAACTCACCAAGCCTGGTAGGCAAAGGAAGATGAGGAAGGAAGTGGAGCAACTTGCAGAGGAGATGGGCATAAAAAAGGAAGCAGTTCGCAAAGCCCAAGAGAATAACATCTTAAAAGAGGAGGACATGGTCAAACCCAAGAAAACCCAACTGGCCTCTACTCCTCCCAAGGCAAGTCAAACAAGATTGGTACCTTCTTCTGGTGCATAAAATCATTTTCCCCCACCTAAGCCTCAAAGCAAATCATCTAGTGGAGTCAAGAAGAAGAAGAAAGATAAGCCAGAAAGAGTCTATGTGGTAGCCACTATAGAAGAAGAGATTGACTCAGATGAAGCAGCGAGGGAGGTGAAGAAGACTGCTACTTCTACCAGGATTGTCAAGAAGCAACCATTTAGTGAAGGTCAACCAAGCAAGAAGCCAAGAGTTGAAGTTGAGTAATCTAGAAGACATCAATCTAGTAAGAAATCCAAGTATGAGCTTGATGAATCATTGAAGTCTAGTAAACTAAAAGGTAAATACACTATTGTGCCTTCCATCACATTAAGTCAAATAGTTGATACAGTAGTAAAGGAAGGGAATTTGAAGCATGTATCAGAATGATATGATAAAGAACATTAGAAGAAGTCATTGCAGAATATATGAATGTATATAATAAATCCCTAATAGACTTATCATCAATGATTATGAAGGGTCTATATGAAATTTTGGATGTCAGAAGGCATACGGCTAATCTAGAAGATGAGAGAATGAAAGAGTATGTATTGGTTAATTTGTGCTCAGTAATTTCTAAGAGTGAAGTAGACAAAATTCTTAAAATTGCATAGAGTAGATTTAGAAGCAAAACCAAAGTTAATAGGATCATGTTTGGAAAGATTGATGAAGTAGCTAAGGAAATAGAAGTAATTTTGAAGCAAGTTTTGGAAGAGAACAAGTATGAGATAAATTTGGTGAAAGATGACACCCATCCATAAGTGGATACATAGGATGATACATCCATTCCGGAAGTATAGACCAAAGTTCTGAATGAACAGGTTGCAGTTGGAGATGATATTGTTGATAATCAGTAGATTATAGACTCTGGTGAAGCTAATCAAAATCCTTCGGTAACAACTGTTGAATCAGAAAAGGTAGAGTTAAGGAGGTTGGCGATGAAAACAAAGAGAATGCAGAGAAAGGAGAAGGATAAAGATCATATTAAACAGGTTTCGGTGACTAGAGACACTATGGAATTAGACAAGGGCAAGCAGATTATCACCAAATCAGATCTCACCATAGGGCCTATTGATCTCAACTCACTATCTCCTATCCAAGCACTCAAGCTTGCAACACTTACACAGGCCAAAACTAGTGAAGACCTATTGAAGTCTCACTCTGAGGATAAAGAGATGATATCTATGGCTATAAGTGTTCTTTAGAAAATTATGCCATCTTTCAAGCGAGATACAATAGACTTGCCCTCTGGTAAGATGAGGAGCATGCTTAAGTCAGTAGATTCTCATTTTGTATCTTTAGAGAAAGTTGTCGAAGGTAAATTTCTTAGCCAATTCAATGCTATGCAGTTAAGGATGGTTTTGAGGATAGTTGAAGGTGACAAAGCTAGTTTGATTTTTGGTATGAAGACCATTCAAGAGGCACAGGACAAAGGAGGTAAAATCTACAAGTCATGTCTTCTTTTGTCGAAGTTCACAATTGAGATTGATAAGAAGATCAAGGAATACGAAGGTCAATTAGCCAATATATCTCAATCTTATGCCCCCCAATCAGTTTTCGCTAGTAATTATGAAGCTTAGGTGATGGCTCTACTTGATAAAATAAAGAGCCTAAATTAGGAGAAAGATAGACTAGTTGGTCAAGTGAGAGAACTAAGGAACTTAATCACTCCCCAGTTGGATACTTTTCTCAGCAATCAGCAAGATGCTATGAATGCTCTGAATAAGAGTGTTCCTTCAGATCTTAGAGGATTGGAGATGCATGCCTATTTGTTTAATGCTCTCATCAATATTTTAGAGAACTTGAAGAAAGGTTGGGATGACCACTTGCAGTCTTTAAAGACCATTTTTGCAAACATTTTTAAATTTTTGTAAGTTATTGAGTATACCCTTGTACATATTTTTTTGTAGATACCTACCTTTGCCATTGATGTCAAAGGGGGAGAAAGAGGAGTGAAAAATTATGTATATTCTTAGGGGAGGCTTGTTGAGTTGTTGAGTTGTTACATTTTTGTAATTTTGAAGTTTTGCAGTGTACATCAGTTTTAGTCTAACGGTGTCATTTTTTTATCAAGTGTTGCCATCAATGCCAAAGGGGGATATTGTTGTCAAGAGACATTGTACTGGTTGAGTTAAGTGCTTAAGGAAAGTTTTTGGGTTGTCATTAATGAAAACTCATATTAGTAATCGCATCTAGTATATGCTGAATTGATCTACCAGAAGTTTGATATTCATTTTTCTTAAGTCTGGAGGGTGAAATACAGAGTATGGGTACATTGAGTAGAACTCAATTTTGGCTGTGGTGGAAGAGGTAGTTGATTGGATGTTAGAAACAACATATCTCTCAATCCTAGCCTTCGGTGTTGATTCATTCATTTAGCTAGTTCATCCATTTCATAGTGTATTTCATTATCATAGTATCATTTTTGTAGCATTCATAAACATATACATCATCAATGGATCCATCGCACATTGCATCCACTCATCAATAAACCTCATAGGTTGCATCCTCATGAATAAGATCCATAATGCATCGCATAATCACATAGAATATAAAGGTATACATCATGTAAATGTTGCATCATCATATAGAAAGCATACATTCATCATATAGAAAGTAAATGCATCATCATATAAGTAAGTGCATCCATAACATCATAAATCATATAGAACAAAATAATCTCAGACTGCATCTCATATATAAATAAAAAAGAATCAAGGTCCAATGTACAATGATATCACAAAAATACATCATAGGAATCATCAATATCTCATCAATAAAGTGTACAATGATGTCAAATGCATATAAAAAGTACATCTCAAGTCAGAAATGAATCATCACATGCCATCAAGAGAATGTATATGTCAACATAATCAAAGCCTATGAATCTATGTAGCGCTAACCCCCTAGATGAATCAATACATCTAAATCTTCCTGCAACATGATATCAACAAAATGTCAATTATTTATCCAATCAATTTCTTTGATCAATTGATCTGCTATCCTATCCACTCATTGGATATTTCCATCAATCTCTTTGAGCACCCATTAGTGATGCTCATTCATCATGAGGTTGCGCATCTAGTATATCCAATCTTGACTTTACATCATTGACGTTCATCAATCATGAATTCAATCAAACTCAACCTATCAGTTCATCAAAACCTTGAGTTAACATCATTGACCCTCATCGATCATGAGGTCAATCAAACTCTATCAATCATCAAATCAAGAAAAACATCAAAGAAATCAAAGAACTGACATTTTTATCAACCAAAGCTGCAAGAATCAAATAAATTTTATCAAGAAATCAATTTTGCAAAAATCCAATCCAAAAAAAATCAAAAGGAGAAATCGTCAATTCTCTCAATTGATCTCCCAAGGGGTCATCCTCGCATCATCATTTGACAATCAGCATCTGGGGCATCAAATCGAATCATATCATCTACATCAAATCAAAATTTTATTTGAATCAATGCATTGTCACACATTGCTTCAAAGAGAGGCAAAATGTATACACCTAAAAATGATCTGGAGATAATTAATTAAATGTGCAATTATTTAATCAATAACCCTTCCCAAATAATTAAATTCACAAGGATTTAATTAATCCACCTAAACTATTATACTTATAAATAAATATAAATGATTTATTTATTTATTAAGCTCATTTCATATCCCCCTTTTGATTAATTAATCTAAATTAATTAATTAATTCCCCCCCATTTAATTCATTCTTCTAATCCCATAATTAAAATTAACAAATTCCAAATTTGTTGAGTTTAATTATCTTTTGAATTTCTAAATTCAAATTGGGCACATGTGTCCTAACTTTAACCACGTAGCCTAACCAACCCCTAACCTAATCCATCCATTCAACCCATGGTTTAACTAACTATATCCTTTCCTAACCTCCTAACCCTAACCTCTTTCTAACCCATTTGGAGTGTTATCACTCTCGTGAGGACACATGGCACTTTGGCCACATGTCCTTTCCCATTGGACACTTGCCCTCTCATGGGCATAATTCCTTGACACTACAGGGATGACATGTGTCCCTCCCTCCAACTTCTCCAATCTCCATCATTGATATCTCCAGATCGAATCCTGACCATCAATTCATACCACCTCAACCTAGGTCTAGGAATTCCTATAAATATCCCTCATTTTGGAGCAATAACATCCCTTGCATTCTATCTTTTTGCATAGTTATTATAGTCAATTGCATCCTTTAAGCATTTTATCATAGTTGGTAATTAGAGCAATTTTATCATGTTTAGCACAGTTTTCGTCATGATAATCTAGTTTCTATTTCAAGCATTTAGCATAATCATCTTATCTTTAATCTTGCACCAAATCATCCTAGCCTTGAGCATTTTCATAATCATGATCGCATAGCTCTACTCAACTTTTGAGTTTCCACTTTGGAAGTCATTGCTTGCTGAGAGCCACCTACATACCACCTTAAAAGTCCTCAAAAATAGAGGAGGATGGGACATCTTAAAGAAAGCCTTGGTTTGCATTTATTTAGTATTTTATATGCATCCTAATTATATGTTGTCACATCTATTGTGCTTATTTTTATTGATTAACTCCATTTTAAACATCACGATTTCTATTACTCAATCCAAGTTTAATGTGCCCACATTTGATGAAGTGAGCCTATTATCTGATGAAATTGTCTGTGTTGTCCTTGTAGAGTCATAAATTGTACACTCTTAATTGGGTGGTACAATTCCACGCTTAGGTTAGTACCCGCCTTAGTGTGTTTGCATTCCCTTTAAGCATTTAATTAATTAATGTAATCAGATCTAAAGTCCTTTTTCATCCCTCTACACATCGTAAAATTGGGCCCTTTACCCTAAGTGTGCCCCTTTTTATTTTATTCTTTCAATTAATTATTTTATCAAAATCCCTAATTATTTCCTATTTTGACCTCCAAGACTTGATTTCACATATCTAAATACCTTGAGTCGTTGTATCCTTCTTGAAATGACTTTAGAATCATGATACCTTTCTTCCCTAAAAATTTGAAAAAAAATTGGTTGGACCATGGTTTGGCATCATGGTCCCTACTTTTTCTCCTTGAATTTTGGGAGAATTTTTTGGTGGTATTTTTATGTTTAAATCTAAAGGATTATGAAAATATATTGATTCTCAGTCTGCCTATGATAAAAAACAAAGTTAGGGTTTCATACATATAACCTTTTCTTTCCTCATTTGAAGAATCCATCTAGGAATTTTGAAGGAACCTCTTATGAAGTGAAAGTGGAAGTTTATGTGAAGTCTTCAATAAGAAAATTAAGCATCTATCAAGTCTTCATCAACCATTTTAATCATCAATTGGAGCTTTGAATACATTGAAGAATAATAAGAGATCACCATCTGTTGATTGGCTTGTAACTCTCCCTTAGGGTTTGGTATGGTTTCATGTCTTTGTATGAGCTTCATAACATTAATTTTCAGATTTAAATTCATGCTTTAGATCCATTATTGTATTTGTGATTTGAAGCATTTACATTTATATTTACACTCATTTATGGTTTACTTTCCAAGCATACGATAGAACTCTAGATTTACTTTCTTGTTTATTTAGGATATTGCAAATACATAAGATTCTTGCAAACACATTTTCAATACATTATCGGCTATTTTTAGAGGTTTAAATCACCAAAACAAGGGGTTTTACTAAGGTAAAATCCCATGTAGCCACCTAGACACCATTTTTTCAAGTTGCAGGTGTAGGTGCATAAATCTGACAGATGCATGATATTCGAAACTGACAGATCACACAGGTGCAGGCTCAGTCTCAGAAGAAGACCTCAATTTTATAAGACCAGAGTGTGGCACCTTTGTCCTCTATGTTTTTCATTTTATTTTGGCAATTCCACATTACAGACTTTCAAGATCTAGATCCTAGAAGTACAACAAGGTGAAGTATCAAAGACCAAGGTGTGATTCCCTGGTCCTGCACAGTCAGCATCAAATTTCAATGATGGGTTCACATTTGAATTCCCCTTCCTGCTTTGTATTCAATATCTCACTTTCAAATCTGTATTTTTCTATATTTTCAGTTTATACTAGCTTCTCTAGCTATCTACTTAGCCTAGTTGATCATACTATCACATTTTGCACATCTTCTCTTCAAAGCGGCAAAGGAATAGAAACCCTAAAGATATTCCTTGACTCTCTCTTGCAAGACATAGTCAAAGTAAATCATCTCCTTAGGCTCTTCCGTATTCCAATGTGTGCATGAGAGTGGGATTAGGTCTTAGTTTACTTGATTCCATTTTCATCCATCACATTTTGGTGAACCCAACATGTCCTATGCTTACTTTTGCTTTAAATATTCAGATTTGATGCAATTGATTAATTCATACTTGCAATCATTATTGTTACATCATAAAAATTTAACATTGTTTTCTATTTTGCATATGTTAACATTTGAAAAAGGAAAATTATTATCATAATGCGTTCATTTCGTAGATGTGGTAATGGGTTCACCTCCCTTGTTTTAATTTAGGTACCCCCTCTCTTAAAGATCCTTCTATCCATGATGGAATTTTAGTGCAAAAAAGAGTTGTTAACAATTCCTTTAAAACTCTCCCATGTTCTAAGGATGAAGATTTGAAGAATGATGTTGATAATTCTCCTAAAATATCTCTCCCATGAAACTATCTTAGAGGAGGAGGAGGATATCATGAACACCTTTCTTAATGTTACCTTACCTTCCATACATGATACTTCTCTTAGAGAAAAAGTGTTTATGGACATTGATTTATCTTCTCCCAAATTTGGTCTTACCAATGGAGGCACTTTAGTACAACAAGAGGTTATGAACACTTATTTTAAAGATCTCCATCCTAAGTATGAATCTTTGAAGAATGACATTCGTTTTGCTCCTAAAAATTACTTCCCCAATGAGAATCATTTGGTGCAAGTAGATGATTGTCCCTACTTTTCCTAGTGATAGCATACCCTCTTTTGATTTCAATAGAATTCCCACTAGAGATGAAGCATTAATGAGTTATGCTTGTCCTTTTCCAAATATTGTCTTAGCCATAAAGATACCTTGGAAGAAGAAGATGAAATTGTAATGCCCCTCCTTGATCCACCCTTCGTGATGGGAGGTGTAAGATATTTTGATACTTTTATATTATGATTGTTTGATGAGACTATGTTATGTTCATTAGAGCGGATGTATGTATGGTATGAATTATGCTCATGTGCAATGAATTTTGATTATGCTCTTTATTATTATGGATGATTAGATGCATGATATATGATCTATTCATACTAACCCATGTACTAATATATTTTCTTATCTTAAGAGATGCATCATGTGTTTGATTTCATGCTATATGTTTGATTTCACCTGTGGTACTAGGCCCGATGATATTCTATCACTCACTTCAAAGAGACACGGGATGTCACGATTCCTCTTCACCAGTGTGCATGTAATTGTTAGGTTTATGTATATTATTTATATATATGCTTTTCTCTATGATGTAGGGTTGCAAGTACGAGGCATCGACTCCACCTACTTTCATAGGTCTAAGCATGCCTACATAATCCCAATGGAAGTTGTGGGAGATAGCATAAGGCTCATTACTCAAACCCTTGGCCCTTGATCGATATGAGTGCAATGTTTCATGTCTTGTATCTACCTATTCAAAATGCAACATAGGCAAAAGCTTATGACCTTGGTATGTTGCACATGTGAGTATGCATTTGTGTTGCACATGAGTTTAATTTATCATATTATTTTTTGATAGATTTTAATTATAAATATATATCATAAGGTTTTATTTAAATTTGTGATAATTTGATTTAAATGCATATGTTTGTGTGTAAAAATTATATATATAGATAATGTATTGAATAATCTCACCTTACTAATTAATTAACAAATTGATATTAATGTTCTAACTAACTAAATTAAAATACTAGCATGAATAATTAATAAATTAAGTTATAATTTAAAAGAAATAATTTACGTTATTAAATAAACATAATAAAATTAATAATGGATTAAATTATAGAATAAGTTTTATTTAAAAAGCGATTTTCCATTACTGATAGTGGATGGGGCGGAGGAAACCTTTTATTCTAGAAAATTTCCAGAAGAAGAGGATTTTTCTATTTTTTTGGTTTTCTAGAAAATTTACAGAGAAAGGGGGGGTTTCTGGATAGAGGATTGGAGATTTGGTTTTGAGCTTGCAGAAGGTGTTTTCAGACCTTGGAAATTAGCATTTCCAAGTCGGTTTTTTCATTTGTTTTCTTTTTCTTTGATTCATGATTGTTAAAAGTTTGATTCTATTATGTGTTTGGCTTAGAAATTAAAGGAAAATAAAAATAAAATCTATGTTTTCTCTGGTTGTATGTGTGTATATCTATTATGAAAATATTTTAAATTGTTGTTAGATTTAATTATGACCAATTTCATCCACTCTATGAAAATTATCACCAGGTTGTGTCTAGATTATAATCTTACTCCCAGAATGATAGCAAACACTTTGGCAATGAATGTATATGCTCTGTAGAATGTTGTGTATATGATCTTTCTCTTCTTCATGCTCTCTAACTTGTCTCATCCTGATGATGAATCACGGAGTGTGATCCGAAACATGGATGCAAAAAAATTTACACAATCGATTCCAAAAATAGTTGAACAATATCTCATGGATTGTAGAAACTTAATATCTATGATGTTATTTATTTGTCAAACCTTGTTTCCCTTGTTGGTAATCGTGCCTGTCAAATGAACTACAAATTTATATGCATAGCGTGTAATAGAAGAAATTATCAATTTTTTTTCTCTATCAAATCCATTTTTATTTCTTTTACTATATTATTGTGCAAACTGAACACATCTTCCCAACCAATTTAATGTGATGCACATAATAGAGGAATTTAGGGAACTTGTATTCAGTTTTAATTGTTTGTTTAATATAATGGTGTTGCATATGGTTATTTTCCTCATGAAATTCTTGCTTACCAATTGAAAACACTAATTATTAAGCTAAATGTAAGAAACAAAAAAAATCAAAACGAAAATCAAATCTTACGAATAAGAATGAAATTACTACTAAATGAAATAACAATAAAAAATTCATGATTTTGTACATTATTTTGCAACCTCCATTCTCCTCTCTTTGGTGTGTAAAATAGATCTTTCATAATTTGGATTTATGTTGAATAGTAGAAATTAGTTTCATTTGGAATGAAAGCTTCCTAAAGCAAGTGCCACATAGTGGTGAGTACTTGCCTTTGTTAATTTTTTAATTGAGTGTAATTGAAATCTTAAATAATTTGAATTATTATTTTTTATAATAATTTTGTTATCAAGTAAATTTTCAATATGAATTTTTTATTTAATATTATAAATATATGATAAATTATATATATTAAAAAAATAAAATATAATTCCTAATAGATCATAGTTCAAGATTAATTGTCATGAACATCAATAAAGCTAATTAATCTAAATATTTAACACCAAACTACTGATATGCTTCAATTGATGGACTACTGGAATATAAAAAATTACATTATTAATCGGTACCTATATTCCCGCCTAAATGGTTGTCACAAACATTATTTGTTTTAGATTTCCGAAAAATCCGCTTATAACAATAAAAGTTGTATTGGCCAATCAGGATACAAAAAAAAAAAATTTATAATATGTAAACTTAAAAATTGCACACATAACTTTAGAAAATAAAAATATTTTTAAAAACAAAAATAAAACCTTGTTTGTAATTGGTTCAAATTAAATTTTTTAATAACTAGTTAACTGTAAAAAAAAAAAAAAAACCATTACAATAGTATTTGCCTAACAGCAAGTACTAATAAATAAATAAGAGCATTTGATTCCCACATTAAGTTTCCTCTATAACTTACTTTTCAATAAAGGTACACCTTTACTATATTTATTTACTTAATTAAAATCTATTTATTTTAACTTGTTTTTCTTTTCAAAACAAAAAGCAGTATGAGGATAGATTATTTATTATTGCTAAGACTTTACTTATCGTATAACCCATGCATCTTCATTTAATTAATAATTTACTTTTTCATGAGACGTGTATTGTGTTTTAATAATTATTTTTTTATTTTTTCATAAAAAGATCATGCATTATAAATGCATGGTTAAAAATTAGTTATTAAAACAAAAACATAGGTATATGAGATAAATGTTTTATTAATTAATTAATGAGATAAATGTTTTATTAATTAAGGATAATTAATTAAAGGAGTAAATTTAATAATATTAGTTTTAACTAATGAAGTAAAAAATTAATAATTTTACATGTTGTATTTTATATATCATAAGTGTTTACTCATATTTTAGTAATTGATTGTTAGTTCATTCCACTTGTTTAGCTATTGTTATTGTAAGGTGGTTTGGTTTATGGTTTGGTCATCCTCGTGTTTTTAAGAGATTGTTTCCCTAAGATAGAGATGTATGTTGCCAAGTTATGTTGATAGTTTGAATCCTTTTGAAACACACTTTGATGCATTATTGGACGATGTTTTACCCTACGTCTTGGATGTGTGTCAGTGATATTGTATTTAGATTTTCTATTTGGGCTTTAATTATGGAGACCTATACTAGCTTATATGTCTCTTGGTATTTTATCATTACTCTCCTTATGAGATTGAGCCATGTTGTGCTCTTTGATGGAAGCTATTGTATTTGATGTTTATGTTATTAAGATGCGATGTTATTCTAAGGCTTGATTGGGTCTCATTATATGGTTATTTGATGGTGTTTCATCTGTTGCCTTGGGTTGGATTTGAGTAGGCTTAGTGTCATGAGGGGGAGTGGATCTCCATGGGGGGCAGGATCCTAAAGTGGTCACTAGGATAACCCATTGGGAGAGTTTCTTAATAAGTGATAACCTAACTAATGAATTAGGGGGTTAGGTAGATAAACACATTAATAAAGATAATGTATGCCCCACTCATGACTTGATTGCTTGTTTAGACTCAAGATGAGGTGGGAAGGCCTAGAATGGCATGATCAACTACCTTGTCCTCTTGAAAGGTATATTGGTTCCGCATGAGACTTGAATGGGGGCCAGAGGTCGGGAGAGGCTACGAGGATAACCCAGGATGGGGGTCAGGGCCTATGGAGAATTGTCAGGATAACCCATATCAAGATATGTGATGGCACTCTCCCCTTGTGAGCACTAGTGTCCTGCCTCTGTATTTGTTGCCTATGGAGTGTTCCTATTTAGAGATTCATCTATGTGTATCTTGATTGTGATTTAACCCGGTGGAAGTTTGTTTGGACCATGTTTTTTTCATCCTTGATTGTGTGCTTGAGGGCCTTATGTCTATCTCCTAGCACAGGGGGTGGCTCTTTGGGATCCACATGGTTGGGTGGTAGTTGGCTTCTTGCATCAGGGATTTTGAACCTATTTATGTGTGGATTGGCTTTGTACCTTCTCCAGTTGCCTCTCTTGGATATGATCAGCTAAGTGAGTTAGGTGGAGATTTCATTCTACTATCATATTGTACTTATGTTTAAATCAGGTGAAATTATATTATTTACATGTCCATGTGGCCAATGATGTAATTTTGATGTAAGTGAAATGGGATTTAGGTGATATGTCTTATATTAGTAAATGTAATTGTTGATCTTATGTAATTAAATGCTCACAAGTTTTGTATTCATTACTTTGTATGTCGTAGGAACTAGTCATATTGGTTATATAATGAATTTAGCTTAGAAGTTATATGAATGCAATGTAGTTTCATGATTCTGAAATATGTATGGATAGTTTATTTTAATAGTTATTGTGTTATGCTCATTTATGTATCGTATGTTAACTAAGATTAGATTTATTTCTTAAATGTTGTATGGGTAGTATAGTAGTATCGTTAAGGAACCTTAGAGGATAGTTTATTAGCTTTATTCTGCTTTTGCAATTAAGTTTGATTCATCCCTAAACAATTATAGGATGTAGACTTAATGTTTCAAAAAGAAAAATATTTCACTCTTATTTGAATTTATTTAGTTATATCCTCTCAGGTTCCTTGGTGGGGCATTACAAAAATTATAAGTGATTTCCTTAATGCTCTCTCTCCTAAAGATCCCACTAAATATATTTTGAGGCAAGAGGATGATTTTAACAACACATGTATTAATTCTCTCCCTTATAAGGATAAAGAATTAATAAATAGTGTTATTCCCTCTCTTGAAATTGGCCTTAACAATGGGGACATCATGGTGCAAAAAGACATTTTTAACACCTCTCTCAATAATCTCCCTTTTTGGGATGAACCTTTGGAGAATGATGTTGATTACTCTCTTACTATGTCCCTCCCCCATAAGAGTACCTTGGTCAAAGAAGATGACACTAAGATTAAAAAAGGGTGATATGATTGACAATTTCCTTAATAACACCTCACCTTCTATTCATTTCAATCATTTTTCCTATAAAGATGAAGCATTTCCCTCTCCTCTGCTTGGCTCTACTCATGAGGATACTCTATTCTAAGAAGAGATTGTTAATAATTTATATCTTTCAAAGATCTCCCTCTCAAGGATGAAGTTTTTGAAGAGTAATGTTGATCCTTCTCCTAGAGAATCCCTCTCCCATGTAGATCCTTTGGTGATGAAGGATGATATGATCTTTCCTACTAACACTATACCTTCTTTCAATAACTTTACCTCTAGGGATGAAACATTAATGCCTAATTCTAGTCTATCTCCCAAAATTGATCCTATCCATGATAACATTTTGGTGCAAGAAAGAGCCTATCAACATTTCTTTCAATAATATTTATCATATGAATGATGTTCATCCTTCTTCTAAAATTCATAAGGCTACCTTGGAGCAAGTGAATGATCTTACATCACAAGGGTTTGATATTCCTAAACCATCTTTGATCAATCTTATTCATGTTAATGGCTATGAAATACCTAATAAGCCCCTCTTAATAGTTCAAGGTGCTAGTCCTCCAAATTCTCAACATCTAAACAAGCCTCTCTTTGTGGTTCAAGGTGGTTATAGTAATGATTCTTTTTGCACTCCTAACAAACCATTTATTACTGTGTGAGGAGGTCATCCTACTAAGAGCCCTTATGAGTATGCTAAACAAATCACCCAAGAAAATTAGTTTCATTTGGAATGAAAGCTTCCTAAAATAAATAAATAAATAAATAAGAACATACAATTCCCAGATTAAGTTTCCTCTTTAACTTACTTTTCAGTAAAGGTACATCTCTACTATATTTATTTACTTAATTAAAATCTATTTATTTTAACTTGTTTTTCTTTTCAAAACAAAAACCAGTATAGGATAGATTATTTATTATTGATAAGACTTTACTTATCCTATAACCCATGCATCTTCATTTAATTAATAATTTTCTTTTTCATAAGACATGTATTGTGTTTTAATAATTATTTTTAATTTTTTTATAAAAAGATCATGCATTATAGATGCATGGTTAAAAAATTAGTTATTAAAACAAAAACATAGGTATATGAGATAAATGTTTTATTAATTATGGTTAATTAATTAAGGGAGTAAATTTAATAATATTAGTTTTAACTAATGGAGTAAAATAAATTATAATTTTACATATTGTATTTTATATATCATAAGTGCTTACTCATGTTTTAGTAATTGAGTATTAGTTCAATTCCCTTGTTTAGCTATGGTTATTGTATGGTGGTTTGGTTTATGATTTGGTCATCCTCATGTTTTTTAGAGAATGTCTCCTAAGATAGGGACATATGTGGCAAAGTTATGTTGATGGTTTCAATCCTTTTGAAACACACTTTGATATATTATTGGACAATGTTTTACCCTACGTCTTGGATGTTTGTCAGTGATATTATCTTCAGATTTTCTGCTTGGGCTTTAATTATGGAAGTCTATACTGGCTTATGTGTCTCTTAGTATTTTATCATTACTTTCCTTATGAGATTGAGCCATGTTGTGCTCTTTGATGGAAGCTATTGTATTTGATGTTTATGTGATTAAGATGCAATGTTATTCTAAGGCTTGGTTGGGTCTCTTTATATGGTTATTTGATGGTGTTTCATTTGTTGCCTTGGGTTGGATTTGAGTAGGCTTAGTGTCATAAGGGGGAGTGGCTCTCCATGGGGGCCAGGATCCTAAAGTGATTGCCAAGGTAACCCATTGGGAAAGTTTCTTAATAAGTGATAACCTAAATAATGAATTAGGGGGTTAGGTAGATAAACACATTAATCAAGATAATGTATGCCCTACTCATGGCTTGAGTGTTCATTTAGGCTTGAGATGAGGTGGGAAGCCCTGGAATGGCATGATCAACTACTTTGTCCTCTTGAAAGGTATGTTGGTTTCACATGAAACTTGAATGGAGGCCAAGGGTCAGGAGAGGCTACCAGGAAACCCAAGATGGGGCTTGGGGCCTATGGAGACTTGCCAGGATAACCCATATCAAGCTATGTGATGACACTATCCCCTTGTGAGCACTAGTGTCTTGCCTCTGTATTTGTAGCCTTTGGAGTATTCATGTTTAGAGATTCATATATGTGTATCTTGATTGTGATTTAACCCAATGAAATTTTGTTTGGACCATGTTTTGTTTATCCTAGATTGTGTGCTTGAGGGCCTTATGTCTATCTCCTAGCATGGGGGGTGGCTCTTCAGGGTCCACATGGCTGGGTGGTATTTGGCTTCTTCCTTCAGGGATTTTGAACCTATTTATGTGTGGATTGGCTTTGTAATTTCTCTAGTTGCCTCTCTTGGATATGATCAGCTAAGTGATTTAGGTGGAGATTTCATTCTACTATCATATTGTACTTATGTTTAAATCAGGTGTAATTATATTATTTACATGTCCACGTATCCAATGATGCAACTATGTTGTAAATTTGATGTAATTTTGATGTAAGTGAAATGGGGTTTAGGTGATGTCTTATATTACAAATGGAATTGTTGATCTTATGTAATTAAATGCTCACAAGTTCTTTATTCATTACTTTGTATGTCATAGGAACTAGTGATATTGGTTATACAATGAATTTAGCTTAGAATTTATTTGAATGCAATGCAGTTTCATGAATCTAAAATATGTATGGATAGTTTATTTTAATAGTTATCGTGTTATGCTCATTTATGTATCGTATGTTAACTAAGATTAGATTTGTTTCTTAAATGTTGTATGGGTAGTATAGTAGCATCGTTAAGGAACCTTAGAGGATAGTTTATTAGATTTCTTTCTCTTCTGCAATTAAGTTTGATTCATTCCTAAACAATTATAGGATGTACACTTAATGTTTCAAAACTAAAGAAAAAATTCACTCTTTTTTGAATTTATTTAGTTAGATCCTCTAGGGTTCCTTGGCGGGGCATTACAGAAATTATAAGTAATTTCCTAAATGCTCTCTCCTAAAGATCCCACTAAAGACATTTTGAGGCAAGAGGATGATTTCAACAAAACGTATTAATTCTCTCCATTCTAAGGATAAAGCATTAATAAATAGTGTTATTTCCTCTTTTAAAATTAGCCTTAGCAATGGGGACATCATGGTGCAAAAAGATATTTTAAACACCTCTCTCAATAATCTCCCTTATTGGGATGAACCTTTAGAGAACAATGTTGATTACTCTCTTACTAGTCCCTCTCCCATAATATTACCTTGGTCAAAGAAGAGGACATTAAGATAAAAAAGGGTGATATTATTGACAATTTCCTTAATAACACCTCACCTTCTATTCATTTCAATCAATTTTCCTCTAAAGATGAAGCAATTCCCTCTCCCCCATTTGCCTCTACTCATGAAGATACTCTAGTCTAAGAAGATATTGTTAATATCTCTTTCAAAGATCTCCCTCTCAAGGATGAAGTTTTGAAGAGTAATGTTGATCCTTCTCGTAGAGAATCCCTCTCCCATGTATATCCTTTGGTGATGAAGGATGATATGATCTTTCCTATGAACACTATACCCTATTTCAATAACTTTACCTTTAGGGATAAAATAATAATGCCTACTTCTAGTCTATCTCCCAAAATTGATCCTATCCATGATATCATTTTGGTGCAAGAAGAGCCTATCAACATTTCTTTCAATAATCTTTTATAATACGAATGATCTTAGGTCACAAGGGTTTTATATTCCTAAACCATCTTTGTTCAATATGATACATGTGAATGGTTATGAAACACCTAATAATCCCCTCTTCACAGTTCAAGGTGCTCGTCCTTCTCCAAGTTCTCAACATCTAAACAAGCCTCTCTTTGTGGTTCAAGGTGGTTATAGTAATGATTCCTTTTGTACTCCTAACAAACTATTTATTATTGAACAAGGATGTTAACCTACCAAGAGCCCTTATGAGTATGCTAAACAAATCACCTGACAGAGTTACAATTCAATTTCCCACACATATAATACATGGAATAATAGGCAACCTAATCCTCCTCCTATTATCCCTTCTTCACTTCCTTCTTCTCAACCTATTCTTCCACAAACACCCCATATATCCCAATCTCTTGATAAAGAGTATGATCTTATCAAACAACTTAAAGCTACTCCTACCAAAATATTTCTTTAAAATTTTATTCAAACTCCATCCACTTATTATGGAATGTTACAAGATGCTTTAAAGAACTTAGATGTCCCACCAGCAGTGACACCTAATTATATGGCTTCTTTGATTGATCCTATAAATGAATCTAAAGCTCAAATTGTATTTGCACAAGATGAGTTGTTCTCCCATGAGATACAACATCAATATAATAGACCCTTATGATTGTTGTCCTTATCAATGGTAATTCGATAAGAAGAACCCTTGTTGATAATGGCTCTAGCCTTAATGTAAATTATTACATAAAATCAAGGTGGATACATCTCTTATTAAACTAGATCCTCTTCCTATTCATGGCTTTGATAATGTTGCTAGATCTTCTTTAGGTACTATAACCCTACCTATCAAGGTGGGACCTATTATTTTACCTACACCTATTCATGTTATGCGCAATGATCTTAATTAACCTTCTATTAGGGTGACCTTGGCTTCATTGTATGCAAGTTGTCCCTTCTACTTTTTCTAGGCAAATTAAGTTCATCTACAACAATAAGATGTATACTTTGTTTGTCGATACTAATTTACAAGCTTCATTGCAAACAACATCTTCTTTTTCAACTACTTCCAATTCTTTTGACAACACTCCTACATCTTCAAGTATGCCTATTTCCTTGAGTACTCTTGGTTCTTCTTCTCTTCACACTGAATCACCATCTCCTCCTAAAGACATTTTCTTGCTAGAAAAAGTTCTCTTGGAAGATGATTGGGGGCCCTTAGACTTTACACCTACCTTTGTAGGGGAGTACAAATTCCCTCCAAGAGAACCTAAGACTAAAAAGGAAGACAATATGGTGGAAACTAAAGAGCAACCCACTTTATCTAAAGAACTTAGTAACAATTTTGTGGCTACTTCTAATTCAAACAATTCTACATAATATTCTTCTTATTCATCTAATTATGGCATTGAGACCTATGAGGCCCCACCATCTCTTTCTGATATGGCATCCCTTTATGGTCCAAGTTTTCACATTTTAGCTAAGAGTGGATATAATGGCAATGGTTGTGGCGCAAATGAACAAGAGATTAAGTTTCCTTTAGAACAAAATATACATGAAGCTTCATTTGGACTTGGATATAATTCTTCAAAGCCTACCAAAGCATCTAAAATACCATCTCTCAATATGAATTCTATATTTAGTAGTGATTATGACTTTGCCTCAATTAAATCATCCTCTACATCTCTCAACACTCATCCCACTCATAAGTAAATTATGATGATTAGAAACTCTCTTTATGAATCTCACCAAGAGTTCCAATACCACTTATGAATCTATATTTTCTATTCATTCTAATATCCTCTCTTCCAGAAATAAGGCCCTAATGAGTTATACATGTCCTTTTCCTAAGGTTTCTCATGTGCAAGAGGAGCATGACTTAGTGGCCTATTCTTCTCCTACAAACTACTCTCTTGATCAAGAGTTTTCAATATTTATCATCTTATACATGTGTTTAATATCATAGATGGTAGATAATTTAACATGTTATATTTAAATTCCTTATCCAATCTATCATATCTTCAAATAACATTAATGGATATTATGTTGCTCATCAATATGTGACATTAGTAGCTCACTTATTTGGGCTCATTGTTGTTCATGATAGTAAAATTTTACATGCAATCATACTTTGGAAGAAACATAATAGCCTATTTTTGTCCCCCCTCTTTTCTCTATGTGTGGGGGAAGATTGATTTCAAACATCTCTCCCTCTTAAGATTAAAACTTTCCCCTTTGTGAAGTAGTGTCTTCTATAAGAATCTCTTATTAATTGTAGAGGTGTATATTCCTATTGGGAATTCCCTCTCTCATATTGGAACAAGTATCCCTAATGAGTATCTTCAGTACATATCCTTAAGTAGGACCTCTTCCTTAGTGTCAGAAGTCTCTAATCATTCATCAAATCATTGAGTGATATCTTTATAATGAACCCTTCTATGTTGTGAACGTGCTTATCCCTGATGAGGATCTATATCCTTCTTTTATAAGAGTGTTTATTTTATAAATGATCTTTCTTTGATGTCCTTTCCTCTATGCTTGGGGGGAAAGGGTGATATTTCAATCCTCTATTCTTTTCTATAAAGATTCCCCTTTCCTTTGTTAAGTTGTATTTTCATTTGATGTCATTTCTTTCATAGAATATGTGTCTTCCTTATCTAGAACCTGAACAATCTCTCCTTAGTGAAAGTGTGTAATCTTTTGCTAATAATCCTCTTTTCCTAAATATTAGAGAAAGTGTGTATTCTTCTCTTCTCATTCTTCCTTCTAAAGATTATATCTTTATCAAAGATCCCCTCTATTCTCAAAGGAGGATGTCTTTGGATAATGATCTCCTCCTATTCAAAATTTAAATGGTAATTCTTTTCCAAACCCTAATTTTGTATTTTTCCACTTAATCTTTCATCTTTTGTTAGAAAGCTTCAATCCTCACACTCTTTCTTGTGTTAGAA
This sequence comes from Cryptomeria japonica, assembly GCF_030272615.1. NCBI lineage: Eukaryota > Viridiplantae > Streptophyta > Pinopsida > Cupressales > Cupressaceae > Cryptomeria > Cryptomeria japonica. Next base: position 186,433,343 of record NC_081411.1, on the reverse strand, counting down.
TTAAGGTTTAGCTCTCTTTCTTACCAAATGATTCTCCATTGTTTTTGATCTTGTATCAAACCTTGTTGTGAATATTTGTCATCAATTTTCTTTCATAATTCCATGTGGTAAACATGATACCCTATTTCAACTCACTAATTAGCAAGCTGAAATAGGGGGGCATATAGCTACCATCAAATTTCATCACTTCCTTAGTAAGAATTTAGGTGATTTTATGATTTTACCTAACAATATGTGGTTTTGTAGGGTGTGGTTTCTAATAGTGTACTATAGATACTGATGTGGGCTTCGTCTGACACCTTGTGGATTATCCTTTTTCTTAAATGTTTACTTTTCTATACTTTAGCTTGCATATGCATGTAGTGTCATATGACCACTAAAGTGGGAGCTAAATGTAGCGTCATAAATTGTACACCCTTAATTGGGTAGTACAATTCCATGCTTAGGTTAGCATCCACCTTAATGTGTTTTCATCTTGAATTTTAAATTCCTTTTAAGAATTTAAGTAATTAATTTAATTAGATCTAAAGTCCTCTTTCATTCCTCTACACATCATAAAATTGGGCCCTTTACCCTAAGTGTGCCCTTTTTTATTGTATTCTTTTAATTAATTAATTCATCAAAAGCCCTAATTATGTCCTATTTCGACCTCCAAGGCCCAATTTTGCACATCTAAACACCTTGAATCATCACATCCTTATGGAATTGACTTTAGAATCGTGATAGCTTGCTTCCCTAAAAATTTGGGAAAAAGTCAATCGGACCATGGCAAGGCATCATGGTCCCTACTTTTTCTCCCTAAATTTCAAGAGCATGTTTTGACAGTATTTTTTATGTTTAAATCCAAAGGATTGTGAAATTATATTGATTATAGGTCACCCTATGATCAAAAACAAAGTTAGGGTTCATACATATAGCCTTTTCTTTCCTCATTTGAAGGATCCATCTAGAAATTTTGAAGGAGCCCCTTATGAAGTGAAAGTGAAAGTTTATGTGAAGTATTCAATAAAAAAACAAGCATATGTCAAGTCTTCATCAACCATTTTCACCATCAATTGGAGCTTTGAAGACATTGAAGAATAATAGGAGATCACTGACTATTGATTGTCTTGTACCTCTCCCTTAGGATTTGGTATGGTTTCATGTTATTTTCATGTCTTTGTATGAGCTTCATAACATTCATTTTCAAATTTTCATTCATGCTTTAAATCCATTATTGCATTTGTGATTTTAAGAATTTACACTCATTTAAGGTTTACTCTCCAAGCATAGGGTAGAACTCTAGATTTACTTTCTTGTTCATTTAGGATCTTGCACATACACAAGATTCTTGCACACACATTTTCAATACATTGTTGGCTATTTGTGGAGGTTTAAATCACTAAAACAAGGGGTTTGACTAAGGAAAACCCCCATATAGCCACCTAGACACCATTTTTCAAGTTGTAGGTGTAGGTACAAAAATCCGACGGACACACAATATTCGAAACCAATAGATCACACAAGTGTATGCTCAATCTCAAAATAAGAACTTAGTTTTTTTAGACTGGGGTGTGGCACCCTGGTCCTCTAGGTTTTTTGGTTTCTTTTGGTAGTTCCACAGTGCATACTTTCAGGATCCAAATCCTAGAAGTACAGTAGGGTGCAGTATCAAGGACCAAGGTGTGACGCTCTAGTCCTGCATAATCAACATCAAATTTCAGTGACAGAGGCACATTTGAATTCCCCTTCCTTCTCTATATTCAATATCTCAGTTTCGGATTTGTATTTTTTTGTATTTTCAGTTTATACTAGCATCTCTAGTTATCTCCTTAGCCTAGTTGATCACACTATCACATTTTGCACATCTCCTCTTCATAGTAGGAAATGAATAGAAAACCTAAAGATATTCCTTGACTCTCTCTTACAAGTAGTAGTCAAAGTTAATCATCTCCTTAGGCTCTTTTCTATTCCAATGTGTACATGAGAGTGGGATCGGGTCTTAGTTTACTTGATTCAATTTTCATCCATCACATTCCCTCCTAAGCATGGAGGCTTCACTGACTAGGCAATATTATATCATTTGCATTCATATTGGGAGGTTTAATATTCCAAAAATGAGGATATAATATATTTCCTGTTGACAAAAATAGGGTTTTTTTAAAATTGGGTTAAGAAAAAATGCATTATTTGGTGAAAATAGGGGGCTTTTAATTCAAGTTGCGTATTGGGAAGGGGTGGCAAAAAAAGAGTTTAGGGCAATATTTTTTTTAAGTAGGGGGATTCTTTAGTATGCCATGAATGCACATGATATAACCTAGGTTCACTAAGTGAAGCCCCTGTGCTCCTAAGCATATGGAAGTCCCTCAATTGGAGTTGTACAATGGAAAAAGTGATCGCTTGACTCATGTAAAAACATTTCAAACTTTGTGTAGTGATTTTGCTCATGACCAAAGACTTATGGCTAAATTGTTTACTCAAACATTTATGGAAAAAGATTTTCAATGATATTTTTCTTTGCCTGCTTATTCTATTACATCATTTCAACAATTGGCTAATGCTTTCATTCAACAACTTCACAATAATGTTGGTCCTAAGATTACTTTGACTGATTTGATTCACTATAAGAAAGGAGTTAAAGAGAAATTTTATTGCTAATTTATAAAAATACATTAGGGATAAGCTTCTCTTTTTTAATTTTACTTCCTTTATGCAATTTTTCCAATGCTTCATAATTATTAGCTTCATGTGAGTCAATTTTAATCATCTCCTTCAATGGGTCCAGTTGATAAGAGTGAGTGTACTTAGAAATATTTTGTGAAGTTTAAACCAAAAATAGGATACATCAAGATAAATGACAACATCAATACTCAAGTGGCAGCCATGACATCAAGTGTGGCCCCTTTATCCAAATAATTTAGAAAATAATTTACTTCTCTTTCTGAGTCTTTTATAGTATAATGTCAAGATTGGTAAATTATAATGTGTTGAAACTTGGACTTCCCATCATGGTAATTGAAACCTCCAAACCTTTGTCATCTTATCATAATCCCAAAGCCTTTTGTCAATATCACCATCAATCAAATCATGATACTGAGAAGTGTCATACTTTAAGGAGTAAGATTCAAGACTTCATTGATAATAATACTATATTTGTAGCTGGTGTGAATGATAAAGGAAACAAATCTGTATCACCTCCTAATCAAAATCTCCAAATTTTCACCAATCTTTTACCTTCCTATTCTACTAATGTGGTTGGGTTTGACTCTCTTGCCTTTTCTCCTAATTACCTTGGCATTGATTCTAATAATGTAGTGAATCTTGATGACCAACCTACACCTCCTAAGGACCTATGCATTACCTTTGATCCTAGTGAGACTATTGTTGCACCAGATGGCCCACTATATATCACTTCAAAGATCAAAGACAAATTCTTATGGGGGGTTCTCATTGATCCAGTGTGTATGGTGAATGTGATCACTAAATAATATCAAGTTACATTTTACAATTACATCAAGTAACATATGATAAATCTGATGTAATGGTCAAGGTGTATGATAGTTTCTATTTTCCTACTACTGGCTCTATTACTCTCCCTATTGAGGTTGGTACTAAGTGCTTAATTGTGGCTTTTACTATCATTCCTACATTGGATAAGTTTTGTGTTAAGTTGGGACATCCTTGGTTCTCTTTCATGAATGTTATCCCTTCTACCATTCATAATTGTCTAAAATTTCCGCATAATGGTACTATCATAAAAATTAAACATGGCATGTACCAACTCAGAGTGAAGCATGTAAATTTCACCCTTGACTACTTTTGGCCTAAACATCTTGAGCCTTTAAGCCTCAAAGTGATGTCCAATTTTTATTTCTTATCAAAAGTGGAAAAATGAGATGATCTTGTCCTTGAGTAAGCCTAGAGACCCTAGACCTATTCCTCCTCCTCGTGATGGACTTGGTATCCTTCCCACACCTTCTATTCCTCCTATATATATCACAGTCATGCCTCCTATATCTTACAAAGGAGATTACTTGGCATCTTCTATATCTCAACCTAGTAGACCTTCTCCCATTCCTCCTACTTCAAAGGAAGAAAAGAAGCCCATATCCATTGATCCTCAACCTTCACAACCTTTGGCTAAGACTAAATGAAATTTTTGTGAAAGAGAACACCAAAAAGGACATCATGTTAAGGCTCGTGAACTTGTTTCTCAAACCATTTCCTCCCTGAAGACACCAAATGTTGACTTGGTCCATTTGTCCAGCCTTCGCCTAACCCTAGGGAGGAAGCTCAACCTAAATCACCATGATTAAAAATGATTAAGAAAAATGATAGTGCATGCTCCTTTTCTGTGAGAGATACTATTTTTATTAATCTAGATGATGAAATGGATGATGATGTTGTTGATTCTAATGATATGTATGATCTTGTTGATGTTAATAATAATCCATCTTCACATTTCAAAAGAATTAATCCTATCTCCTAGTGACAAACAAAGTGGCTCATCATTAGAGCATGGTCCTTGTTAGGAACTTGCAATAGCTCCATCTACCATGTTTGAAGTTTCTCCTCTTGCAACTTTTCCACCTTCCCAAAATAATGTTCATCAATATTGGGAGGCAGATGATTTTCATGATTAGCTTCATTCATGTTGTAGATCCTCTCTTTCTTGTTTGTATTGTATTTCCCTCGTGATGTGTTTTTTGTGTTATGCTAGGTTCTCTTTAGATGACCCTTGATACTCCATTGGTGCAAGTTAATAAAGAGATCAAATCCGTCGTGACATTATTCTATTTGTTGTCCCTTGTGTTGTCTACTTGGAGATGATGCAAAGAATTGAGATCTCTTTTGAACTCTTCTATGTTGACTCACAAGAGGCATGTTCCCTTCTTCCGGTGTGCTTGTGGTTCCACTACCTTTGGGGGATGAGATCAATTCAATACAAATATCTATGCTATACATTATTTATCATAAGGGTATACTGACCCTAGAGTTAGTAGATTCCTTGTGTTTTTTTATGTTTTGTGACTATTATCCTTTGATTTGTCTTTCCTTAGGGGCATCTCATTATGGTAACATGCTTTTCTTTTGCACGCATGCTACCTTAAATCAATTGCTCCTGATAAGGTGTATGCAATCACTTTAACATGGGCGCATACACTCGTCTCAATGTGACACTTTATGCACAAACCATGACATGTTTCAATACTCAAGTTACTTTGTAAACTGAGCCTTTTTCTTTGTAATTTGGTATTTTTTTCTTTTTCATGACTCATAGTAAGAAAACATTACTAGGATAGCAATCATGTTCTTTCTCTCTCTTTCTTATGATGTCTCTTTTATCTTGATATTGGAGTAGTAACATCCTAAAGTCCTTGAGGGATTATTGTATCTTGTCTCTATGATATTTTAGTGAAATTTTTCAACGCAAACATTGGTACTTTACTGTGAGTATGTTTGGTCTCATACTCCTGCTAAACTGGGGGCTAAATGTAGCATCCTAAATTATAATCACCTACAATTTTGTCCTCACTTAGGTCTGACTAAAGCACTAAATTTTCACACCCCTCATTCATGTCACATTTTCACCTATTTTCCAATTTGACCCCCTTGTTTGGAGCCTCGACTTGTAGGACAAGGTGCCTACACCTAGAACCCAAATTAGGACCATGATGCCCATGCCCTAGGTCTAATAAGGAATACGACATATGCACCTTGGGCTCCTCAATTGGGCTCCAAACTAGATCCTCTCAATGATCACCTAATGAAAGCAGGAAATTAGATCCCATGTCAGCTTAGGTCAAAAAAATTATTTTATTTTTTATTATCAATTATAAAAGGAGGTTTACCCCTCTTATTTCAAACCTAATTAGAATTCCTAATCAACTCAAGAGAAAAATTGAGATCCTACATTCAAGAAAGCAAGCAATCAGTTTTCTATCAAGCATTAGAGTAGATGTGAAGTCAAGATTCAAGAATTAGAGATGATATTCATGTTGTACATTTTATGAAAACAATCTATGTATAAAACCCTAATTTCTTTGTGGAGACAAAAAAAACTTCATTAAAGGTATATCATTAGTGTTTCAGTCATTTTCAACCTTTCCCTCAAAAGGAAAATATTTTATTACAGTACTTCATTTATATTTTCATTCAATTTTATGGTTAATTCCAAAACCTGGGTTTTACCTAAGGAAAACCCCTATTCTCAAGAATTTCCCCCTTCTTTCCATGTGTTGGAAACAAGTACAGATTTGTGTTTGTGAGGATCGATAGGATCCACAGAGATGAATAGCTTTAGCTTTTGAAGGTGACAAATTTAGAGGACCATGGTGAATTGATACTATCTGGTCTCAAAAAATCAAGTCAAACTTTTAGGAACAAATATGAAACATCTTCTTCTACTCAAATCTAGGTTGGTGTCTTTGTACGACATCTATAGCTCACTATTTCTATCAGGTTGTTTCAATAATTCATTATCTTTTCCTAATCTTCAACAATTCAAATTCAATTAATTTTAAGGAGGAAAGAACCCTATCCAAAGATTCCTAGAATCTAACTAACTCTTTCCTCTCTTAAATCTTTTAGTTAGGCTTGTTAGTGGTTTTATTATCTTAATTTAACCCTAACCCTATTTTTCTCCCAATACAGTTGATGCCCAAGTATGATTTGAAAATGAAGATGCATCACCACACATGACAAAAAGCCCCTAATAAGGTTGAACTACTAGTGCCATAGAGTGAGGAGAAACATAATAAGGTGAATGGAGTGCTAAGGTACTACCTCTTCACCAAGAAAAATTGTGAGATCAATTGTAAGAGATATGTGAGATCAATCATATTGGTCTTGAACAAATTCCTTAAAAGCTTTACAATTTTCAAGAGAATGAGAATAACAATGATGAAAAAGACAAGGCTCATCACCTTCTCTATTCTTATTGTTATATGTTATGAAAGGAAAAATAACATTCTTATTGTACTTCAATCCAAAAGATTATGTTAGATAACTTGTCTTGATTATCAATAGGGTTAGTTTTTGTCTCTTAAGATGTAGGACAAGGTGTACTAAGGAGAAGAATTGTCTTCTATTATTTTGGTAATACTATCATCAATGAGTCCTTACATTCCATTTTAAAAATCAAGACATTCATTTGCATGATGATCACGAGTTTGATGATATGAGCAAGAAAGATTATTTGACAAAGAATCACCTTTAGATGGATCAAAGAGTTTATGCCTTGCAAAATACTCCTTAAGATTTTGAACTTTAAGGATATCCTCCATAGGTGTATCTAATTATTGGATCCCCACTCTAATGGTACTAGTACAGATCCTAAGAATATTTCTCCCCCCCATAGATTTGTGTATGTTCCCCCCTACTCATGAATCCTTACTAATTCCTTTCTAATTTCACTACTAATTTAGGCTTCCCATTATCGAATGATGTGGATGTCATACACATTCAATACCAACTTGTGAAGGAAGGTTAATAGGGACTCTAATTCCTTGTTCATAGTTTCCAAGTCCTTGTCCATTGTAACCTTGTTTTGAGATTATATTATGATCACTCCTATAAGAATGTTTCAATTGTGAAGAAAAAGGACCATTATCATGAGTTTCCTTAAATTTTGTACTATAAGGGCACATGGAGGGATCAAAGAGATGATTTGATGAAGAAGGGATAACCTTTGTAGGGAATTTCTCCTTTTTATCATCATTATTCATGTCCTCTTTGGTTAGTTGGAAAGGAGGGTCCTTATCATCTAAAGTTTCATCTTTGTTTAATGTTATATGATAAGATTATTTTCATGAATAAATGCATAGCATCATCTTCCCTACAAATTTGTTGATGATTAATATAAGCTCTAGGAGAATAAGGAGGATCTAAAGATATTGATATACCAACATTTTGATCTTTCTCCCATTTCACTAGAGTATTCATATGAGAAGAAGATGGTGTCATGTTGCTCTTTATTTCTTTCTCTTCATTAGAGAGATCGTCGATAAGAATATTGACTCTTTCCTCATTCACATTAAATTCCCTAGGAGAGGTACAAGTGTTATGTTTTTCAATGTCATCTCTTGGATTGTCATTTTCTACAAAAGCTTTTATGTGGTCTACATATGTAATACATTTTCTTAAAATATCATCATAAGACAAGATATAATATGGATAAAAGCTTTGTGAGATAATTTACAATTAGGCAATACCTTTGAAATTCTAAAGATGCAATATGAAAGAGTTCTATGGATGACAAGAAGTAGTGTGAAATGAAAGAAACTATTATCCAACACATGATTTTGATACATGTAACCAAGAAACAATGTCACTATATGTGAAATAGAAAACCAATTAGATTTGGTAAATTCCATTAGGAGACACCCAAATCAAATTTGAAAACACAAGTGAAAAATTAAGCAACCCACAAGTCAATTTTTAAAATAATAAATAAAGGATTTTATGAATTTAACCACTAAATTTATGTAATCCAATTGCGAAAATAATTTATGAGTGAAAAATTTATTGTTTAAATGCATACAAATCAAATCTAAGACCATAAATAAAAAATAAGCATGCAAGGAGTTGGGTTCGCCAGAATGTATCAGTGGTGAAGTAGCTATCAAATGAATGTAACAATAAGTGCATAAGCTCTATGTTTCAGAAATGATTGCAAATATGAATTAATTGAGTGCATATGAATCAAATCTAAAAATGAAAATAAGAAGTATTGCAAGCATGAGAGTCGGGTTCACCAAAATGTAATGGTTGGTGGAAAAACTAGGGCTTCACCAATTAGGATAGTAAGACCATAAATCTTTCTTTAGGAACCATTACATTGAAAGAGGGGTGAATCCAATACATCTAGCCACAATCCAAATCAGGAAAGGGCTGAAATTCTAATTAGATTCATTGGTTATTTGTTTGTTACACTCTTTCTAGTTGAAATTGGATGGTAATTATGAAATTAGGGTCTAACATTGAATACTTGAAGTAGAGTGCTAAAAATAGATGAGTGCAGATACCCCCACAAAGCCACAAACTAACATCTAGGCAAAAGAAGATGTTTAGAACTTGTTCCTAGAAGTTCAACCTAATTTTGTTGGACTAGGTAGTACAGATTTGCTCTGGTGCTCCAAATTTTGCTCCATTGAAAGTTGAACCTATTTGTTATTGTTGACTCTTTTGGGATCCCTTAATATAGCTCCTAAGCATGTTCCTTGCACATAGAAAGAAAATAAATAGGGTAGTGTATAGGGGTTTTCCTTAGGTCAAACCTCAGTTTAGTAATTAACCTTGAATTGAATAATGTAAATACTAGAGTAAATGCTAGAATATATACCTCAGATATGCAATTGTTGATGATGATGATGCAATGATTTTTGAATGTAATCATAAATTTTGAATGTAATGGCATGACAAATACATGAACATGAAAAACCCTAATCACATACACATGATTGCATGAAGATTGATGTAATTATTCTCCATAATGATTTAAGGATGAAATGTTGCCTTGAATCTTTGAAAATGCTTGATGATGATTGCTTGAATGCACAGATGCTAACTATGGATTCTTAATGGATGGCTTCTAGGTTTAAAATGAATTGATAAGATATCTGTATATATCCCCTCTCTGGTTCTCTCCCTTCCTCTCCACCTCTCTCTGTCTCCATCACATTTTACCCATCTCCCTTTATGAACTCTCTCCTTTTATTATCTCTCTCATCACCTCTTTATCTCCCATAAACTGTAGACCTATTAATTTCCCTCTCTTCTCTCTATTTCTTCTCTCTCTCCCCCCTCTCTAGGTCTCTCCTATACTCTCTCCCTCTCTATCTCACCTTCCCTCCTTATCTCCATATCTATCCTTCCCTCCCTTCGTCTCTCTTCCCCTCCTATTTTTTCTCTCCACTCTCTCTTTGTTCTCTTCATCACTACCTGCCCCTCCAAACCTCTCTCTCTATACATATTTTTCTCCTTCCATCCATCTTTAACTCTCTACCACTCCCTCTTTGAATCATTACCCACCTCTCTCTCCCTCTCTATCTCCCTCACCTCTATCTTTCACCCTTGGTCTCTCACCTCTCTCTTCTTAGCATCTAGATCGCTCACCTCTATATCTCTCTTGTCTCTAATTCTTTCCTCTCCACCTCCTTATTCCTCTTTCTCTCTTTGTGAACTTATATATCTTATTTTCTTCTCTCTCCCCCTCACCTATCTACCTCTTCCCTCTCTCTATCTCAATCACTCCCTACCCACCTCTCCCTCTCTTCTTAGCTCTATCTTTCTCTTTATTCTTCCCTCTCTCCTCTTCTCTTTCCCTCTTCTCTCTAAGTCATCACCTCTCCCTCCCCTTAGGATCCCATATGACCCCTAATCACAGCATATGACCCCTTAGGACACCATATAACCCCTCAAGACACCAAATGATCCCTTATGACACCATATGACCCCTTTTAACATCCTAGTACATGACATGACCCCTTTAGACAATATGATGTCTTAAGGGGTCATATGGTGTTATAACACATGTGTGGCCCCTTAGAACCACATCTGACTCCTTCGGACACCATATGGCCCCTTTTAACATCCTAGTATGTATGACATGACCCCTTAGGAAAATATGATGTTCTAAGGGGTTATATGGTGTCCTAACACATGTATGGCCCTTGAGGACCCCATGTGACTCCTAATGACACCATATGAACCCTTAGTACCCCATATGTCCCCTAACAACACCATATGACCCCTTAGGATGCCATATGACAATTTTTAACATCCTAGTACATCATATCACCCTTTAAGGCACCATATGACCCCTTAGGGCCAAATGATGTCCTAATGAGTCATATGGTGTCCTAAGGGGTCATATGGTGTTCTAACAAATTTGTGGCCCCTTAGGACCACATATGACCCCTAGCGACACCATATGATCCCTTACGACCATATGATGTCCTAATGGGTCATATAGTGTTCTAAGGGGTCATATGGTGTTCTAACATGTGTGGCCCTTTACGACCCCATATGACCCCTAACAACACCATATGACCCCTCAGGACCATATGATGACCTAGTGGGTCATATGGTGTCCTAAGGGGTCATATGGTGTTCTAACACATGTGTCCCCTTAGGACCTCAAATGATCCCTAATGACACCATATGAGCCCTTAGAAAACCATATGACCTCTAACGACACCATATAACCCCTTAGAACACTATATGACCCTTTAGACACCATATGACCCCTTGAGATATCATATGACTCCTTAAGACACCATATGACCCCTTAGGACATCATATGATCCATTTTAACATCCTAGTACACTGCATGACCTCTTAGGACACCATATGACCCCTTAGGACACCATATGAACCCTTAGAACCACATGATGTCCTAAGGGGTTATATGGTGTTCTAACAAATTTGTGGCCCCTTAGGACCCCAAATGACCACTAATAGTACCATATGATCCCTTAGGACACCATATGACCCCTTAGAATAATATGTTTTCCTAAGGGTTCATATTATGTCTTAAAGGGTCATATGGTTTTCTAACACATTTGTGGCTCTTTGGGAGCCCTAATGATCCCTAACAACGTTATATGACCCATTAGGACACCACATGACCTCTAACAACACCATATGACCCCTTATGACACTATATGACCCTTAGGGCAATGTATGACCCCTTAGGACCTCATATGACCCCACAGGACACCATATGACCCCTTAGGACACCATATGACCCCGCAAGACATCATGTGGTCCTAAGTGGTCATCTAGTGTCATATGGGATCATATGGTGTCTTAAGGATTCATATGGTGTTCTAACACATGTGTAGTCCCTTATGACCCCAAACAACCTCTAACGACACCATATGACCCCTTAGGACACCATATGACCTCTAACGACACCATATGATCCCTTATGACACTATATGATCCTCAAAATACCATATGACCCCTTAGGAGCCCATATGATCACTTAAAACCCCATATGATCACTTAAAACCCCATATGACCCCTCATAACATAATATGATCCATTTTAACATCCTAGTACATGACATGACCCCTTAGGACCACATGATGTCCTAAGGGGTCATATGGTGTTGTTAGGCTTCATATGGGGTCCTAAGTGTTGGTATTATGGATATGTTGCATTGATTTTGTCATTGATGTCAACACTTATCCTTATGGAGATCTTTGGTTATGTTGAACCGGCACATTATGTTTACTGGCAAGTTTAGTGACTTATGCATAGTCACCGGTATTTGGTTCACCAACAGGTTATATTGTTCACTGGCATTAAGGATGACTTGTTATCATTTAGATAACACTTGGTTATGTCAAAGACATAGTTTGGACACTTGGTTTTGGAGATTTGGTTATTGGTCTAATCGGGTTGACATATTTGTTGTTAATGGCAAATTGGTCTAGGTTATGGACCGGCACGCATTATCTATTCTAAATCAGTATGGCATGTTATGGAGATTGTTTAATCAATTAATATTGTTGTTGAGCCGACATGATGCATCGCATCTTGACTTACTTGTAATTGATTTTATTGTATTATTCTTAGTAAGCTGACCTACATATTTGGTCTTAGGTTTTGGTATATATGTAAGATCTCAATTGTGAAATTTGTGTGGTGATTGTATGTAATTAGGTATTGTAAGGTTGTGATATTCGGTATATATGAATATAGGTAGAGCTACTCATGTGGACATCATTTGAAGATTCAAGGAAGGTTTGAAGGAGACAATCAAAGCTTAATCAGTACTGAATCCAGCATTGGAGATGCTACTTTGTGCAGTACATTATCATTGGATTTAATCATCCAATTGTAGTCAGTGAGACTCCCATTCTTGTGATTGAGTAGTAAGCTCTAGGCAGATGGTCTTTCTGCATGTGCAGACCCCATTTGTAAACACATACTATCTGCAGTAGTATCATTTGATTATGGGTAAGGTTTCCCACCGTGGTTTTTCCCCTTACAGGGTTTCCACGTACAAATCTCTATGTTATGTGTTGTGGTTATTGTTTCTCTTTCAGTTTCATGAATTAAGTTTCATTGGTACTGTTATTAACTGTTAATCTGTTTACTAGCATTAAGTTTAGTTTACTGGTATTAAGTATCAAGTTTGGTTAAGTTATATTTGGGTTGAAATTATTAGACAACTGATTCACCCCCCCTCTCAATTGCCTCTAGGTCCTAACAATTGGTATCAAAGCTAAGTCCTCCTTTGTAGAAGTTTAACAACTTGAGGAGATTCTATGACAACTAACTATTTTAGGAAGGACAATCTAAAACTTGATGGAACTAACTATGGTATATGGAAGATCATAATGGAGACACATCTGAATTGCATTGGAAAAGACATGGGATGTTACACATAATGGTTATGTTGGTCCCATACAAGGTCAACCTAATCCACCTACATTGGCTAAGGATCAAGAGAATGACTGCAAAGCAAGAGAAGCACTTTTGAGCGCCTTGTCAGATCAGCAAATCATGGGATTATCAGGACGATCTACTGCTAAAGCTATTTGGGATAAATTGGAGACATTGAATGAAGGTGATTCCATTGTCAAAATTGCAAAAATGGAATGCTTCCAGGTCAGGTATGAAAATTTGAAAATGGAAGAAGATGAAAGAATTTTTGCTTTTATGGAAAGGGTAAATGAAATTTTTTTGGGAATATAATGTTGTGGAGGTTCCTTACGTGAAGATGAAATTGTTTATAAAGTTTTAAGAGCATTTCCACCAACATACAAAATGAAATTAATTGATATTAATGAGTTAAGAACTATGCCTAATACATCAGTATCTAGAGATACCTTGGTTGGAAAACTTTCAGCATTTTAGCTTGAGGAATTTGGTCCTATTGCTACAATTAAGACAGATTTAGCTTTCAAAGAATCATCATCTACAACATCTTCATCATCAGCTAATAAATTTGATTGGAAAGCAATTTATGCAAGATAACTTGAAGACATCAGGAAGGAAAATGAAGAACTTGAGAAGCTTGAAGCACTATTTGCAAGGAAAATGCCTAAAGGTCCTATTGGAAGTAAGTATGAAGGTAAAGCACCTTTTAAAAGTTTAACTGTAATAAAATTGGTCATATGGCATCTAGATGTCTAGATAGACATGCAAGATTAAGAGAATAAGCTAAAAGAACATATAAGCCTAACCCTGAATATCAGAGATACAGATTTAAGAAGAATAGAGACAAATCATGTTACTATGTTGATGAAGGAGTTAGTGATGATTTTGATGAAGAACTAGGAGACAATGGATGGGCTTTTGTTGCAATAGAAAAAGATCAACTAGAACCTATTGTTCCACCAGTAGAGCAGGCCCTAGCAGCTAAAATTGAAGAAAAGGATGAATGGATTATAGATTCCGGATGTTCACATCACATGACTGGTGATAAAAGTAAATTCTTATCTTTTTAGGAATACAATGGAGGTCTAGTAAGATTTGGAGATGACAAAGCTTGTTTGATCAGAGGAAAAGGCACTATATCTTTTGATGGTAAACACAACACTAACAATGTTTATTATGTTGACGGTTTGAAGCATAATCTTTTGAGTGTTGGACAATTAGTTGAAAAACGATTTCAGTTACAATTCAAGAATGGTAAATGCAAAATCATGAATAGAACTGGTTTGGAAATTGCAACCAGTAATCAAACTAGAGGTAATATCTTTCATTTGAATAATATTGAAAAGACATGCTTGATTGCACACATTGATGAAAGTTGGTTATGCATAAAAGACTTTGTCATGTAAATTTTGATTGCATTGTAGAGATTAGTTCATCTAAGGCAGTAAGGGATTTACCTAAGATTGTAAAACCTCATAATCTGGTATGTAAGGAATGTCAAATGGGAAAGCAAGTTAGAACAACTTTTAAGAGTATTTCTGAGAAAACCAATGATGTTCTTGATTTAATTCATATTGACTTATGTGGTCCGGCAAGAACAAGAAGTCTATAGGGAGATAGATACTTTATGCTAATCATTGATGATTATTCTAGAATGTGTTGGGTTACTTTTCTCAGGGAGAAATCATAAGCTTTTGGAAAATTCAAATTATTCAAGGAACTTATAGAGAATTAAACTGGTAAGAAAATCAAATGTTTAAGATCAGATCAAGGAGGTGAATTCACATCTAAGGAGTTCAATAATTTTGTGAAGTGAATGGAATCAAAAGACAACTATCAACACCTCAGACACCTCGACAAAATGGAGTTGTGGAAAGGAAGAATAGAACTATTCTCGATGCAGCTAGAAGAATGATATCAGAAGCAAATCTACCTCATGTATATTGGAGAGAAGTAGTGAATACAGTGGTTTACACTTTCAATAGAGTTCACATCAAAGGTGAAACTGGTAAGACACCCTATGAACTATGGTTTGGTAATATTTCTACTCTTAAGTACTTCAGAATATTTGGAAGCAAATGTTACATTAGGAGAGATGAGTATATTGGCAAATTTGATCCTAGAAGTAATGAAGGAATATTTATTAGGTATTCATCTAAAAGCAAAGCATATAGATGTTTTAATAAGAGATTGCAAAAAATCATTGAGAGTGAAAATGTGAAGATTGATCAACACTTTAGAAGAAATTCAAGGTCTATGGATTCTGAACCAGTAGTTGAGATAATCACAAATGAACCTATACAAAATGAACTGGTACAGAATGTTGATCCAGTCACACCGGCATCATCAGAGAATTCCACAGTGACTGATGAACAACAACAAGTAAATACACCCAGGTATGTAAGATTGAATCACTCTGAAACTCAGATAATTGGGAATAAGTATCAAAGAGTTATGACTAGAGGAAGACTGGCAAATGAAGAGGTATGTTTAATTTCTAAAATTGAACCAGCATCTGTCATTGAAGAATGTGAAGATAAACATTGGATTAAAGCTATGGAAGTAGAATTGGAACAAATTGAAAAGAACAATACATGGACATTGGTTCCCCGGCCTATAAATAAAAATGTAATTGGAACTAAATGGGTATTCAAAAATAAACTTAATGAAGATGGTAAGGTAATCAGAAACAAAGCAAGATTAGTGTGTAAGGGATATTCACAGAAAGAGGGAATTGATTACAATGAAACTTTTGCACCGGTAGCTAGAATTGAGATAGTCGGATTATTTCTTGCATTTGCAGCACACAAGAACTATAAAGTTTATCAAATGGATGTTAAATGTGCATTTTCTGAATGGTGATCTTGAAGAGGAAGTTTACATTGAACAACTTGATGGATTTTCATTGACAAATAACAAAGATATGGTTTGCAGGTTAAGGAAAGCTTTATATGGATTGAAGAAAGCTCCTAGAGCTTGGTATGCTAGATTGGATAAATATCTTATGAAACTTGGTTACTCTAAAGGTAATGTTAACAACAACTTATATTTCAAAGTGACTAATGAAGATATTTTGGTTATTGAAGTTTTAGTTGATGACATCATTTTTGGAGGAGAAGATGGATTGTGTAAAGGCTTTTCTAATAAGATGCAGGAAGAATTTGAAATGTCTATGATTGGGGAGATAAAATTCTTTTTAGGATTGCAAATTTCACAGACTAGTAAAGGTATATTCTTATGTCAATCAAAGTACTTGAAGGAATTACTGAAGAAATTTGGTATGGAAAACTCTAAACTGGTAAGTACTCCTATGACTACAACTGATAAACTATCATTGAAGAATGATTGAGCTCCTGTTAATCCAACAAGATACAAATCTATGATTGGAGGTTTACTGTATTTGACACAAACAAGACCTGATATAATGAATGCAGTGTGTATTGTTTCAAGATTTCAGAGTAATCCTAGAGAAAATCATGAATCAGCAGTGAAAAGGATTTTCCAGTATTTAAAAGGCACAACAAATCTTGGTTTATGGTATCCTAAAGATGAAAATTTTGAGTTATGTACATACACCGATGCTAATTGGGCAGGAGATGTAGATGACAAAAAGAGCACCACCGGCACGGCATTATTTCTTGGTAGCAGATTGATTTCATGGTTGAGCAAGAAATAGAGTTGTACATCATTATCAACAGTAGAATCAGAATATGTTGCAACAACAACTAATTGCACTTAGGTATTATGGATTAAGAAAATGTTGAGCGACATAAAGGTAAAATGCAAAGAACCTATAATCATCTATTGTAACAATATGGCAGCAATTAATATATCTAATTAAGAATCTGGTATTTCACTCTAAAACTAAACATGTTTCTATCAAATACAATTTTTTGAAAGAGAATGTTGAAGCAAAAGAACTAAAATTGGTTTATGTGAATACTAAAGAGCAGATTGCGGACATCTTTACTAAGCCTTTTCCTAAGGAAACTTTTGAATATCTTAGAGAATAGCTTGGGGTTATACCCTCACCGGTAGAGAGTTAGATAGTTGATGCTTAGCATCAAACTGATAGAATTTACAGAGAAACCTTTTTCCGACTTTGATGGAGGAGAGTTACTTCTTAGGGGGAGTAGCTGGATAAGTTGGTATTTGTAATTATGAACTGGTTGTATCTGGTATTTGTATTGCTTTGGCATTTAATGTCAAATGGGGAGAGGTATCTATGGAAAAACACATTATCCTTTGAGGAGAGATTATTCATTGGGGGAGTGATTATACAAATGCAGAGATGATTTTTATTTTGATTTCTGGTATTGATCTATTCTGGAGATTGTTGGTTTTTAGTTTATTGGCATTTCTACTTTGGCACTTAGATGGTTTTTCCATCTTGTGTTGCCATCAATGCCAAAGGGGGAGATTGTTGGTATTATGGATATGTTGCATTGGTTTTGTCATTGATGTCAACACTTATCAACACTTATCCTTCTGGAGATCTTTGGTTATGTTGAACTGGCAAATTATGTTTACCAGAAAGTTCAGTGACTTATGCATAGTCACTGGTATTTGGTTCACTAGTAGGTTATATTGTTCACCAGCATTAAGGATGACTTGTTATCATTTGGAGATCACTTGGCTATGTCAAAGACATGGTTTGGACACTTGGTTTTGGAGATTTGGTTATTGGTCTAATCGGGTTGACATATTTGTTGTTACCGGCAAATTGGTCTAGGTTATGGACCGGCACGCGTTATCTATTCCAGATCAACATGACATGTCATGGAGATTGTTTAATCAATTAATATTGTTGTTGATCCGACATGATGCATCACATCTTGACTTACTTGTAATTGATTTTATTGTATTATTCTTAGTAAGCCAACCTACACATTTGGTCTTAGGTTTTGGTATTTATGTAAGATCTCAATTGTGAGATTTGTGTGGTGATTGTATGTAATAAGGTATTGTAAGGTTGTGATATTCAGTATATATGAATATAGGCAAAGCTACTCATACATATATCATTTGAAGATTCAAGGAAGGTTTGAAGGAGACAATCAAAGCTTAACCGATATTGAATCCAACATCGTAGATGCTACTTTGTGCAGTACATTATCATTAGATTTAATCATCCAATTGTAGTCAGGGAGACTCCCATTCTTGTGATTGAGCAGTGAGCTCTAGGCAGCTAGTCTTTCTGCATGTGCAGACCCCATTTTTACACACATACTATCTGTAGTTAGTATCATTTGATTATGGGTAAGGTTTCCCACCATGGTTTTTCTCCTTGCAGGGTTTCCACGTAAAAATCTCTGTGTTATGTGTTGTGGTTATTGTTTCTCTTTTTGTTTCATGCATTAAGTTTCACCGATACTATTATTAACTGTTAATCTATTTACCGACATTAAGTTTGGTTTGCCGATTTTAAGTATCAAGTTTGGTTAAGTTATATTTGGGTTGAAATTATTAGACAACTGATTCACCCCCCCCCCTCAGTTGCCTCCATGTCCTAACACTAAGGGGCCACACATGTGTTAAAATACCATATGGTCCCTTAGGACATCATGTCGTCCTAAGGAGTCATATGGTGTCCTGAGGGATCATATGGGATCCTAAGGGGTCATATCGTATCTTGAGAGTCATATAGTGCCCTAAGGGGTCATATAGTATCGTTAGGGGTCTTAAGGGGCCACACATGTGTTAGCAAACCATATGACCCCTTAGAACATCTTATGATCCATTAGGACATCATATGGTCTTAAGGGGTCATATGGTGTCCTAAGGGGTCATATGGGATCCTAAGGTGTCATAGATCTATTAGAACACCATATGAACCCTTAGGACACCATATAACTCATTAGGACATCATTTGGTCCTAAGGGCTCATATGGTGTCATTAAGGTTCATATGGGTCTTAAGGGGGCTGACATGTGTTAGAAAACTATATGACCTCTTCCGACATCATGTGGTCCTAAGGGCTCACATGGTGTCCTGAGGGGTCATGTCATGTAGTACGATGTTAAAATGGCTCATATGGTGTCCTAATAGGTCATATGGTCTTCTAAGGAGACATATAGTGTCCTAAGGGGTCATATGGTGTCCTAGGGGTCATATAGTGTCTTAAGGGAACATATGATGTAGTTAAAGGCCATATGGTGTCCTAAGGGGTCATATGGTGTTGTTAGAGCTCATTTGGGGTCCTAAGGGGCCACACATGTGTTAGAACACCATATGACCCCTTAGGACACCATATGACTCATTAGGACATCATATGGTCCTAAGGGGTCATATGTTGTCCTAAGGGGTCATTTTTTTGTACTAGGATGTTAAAAGGGGTCATATGGTGTCATTAGGGGATATATGGGGTCCTAAGGGTTCATATGGTGTCATTAGGGGTCACATGGGGTCCTAAGGGGCCACACATGTGTTAGAACACCATATGACCCCTTTGGATACCATGTGACCCCTTAGGACATCATGTGGTCCTGAGGGGTCATACGGAATCCTAAAGGGTCATGTCATGTACTAGGATGTTAAAATGTATCATATGGTATCCTAAGGGGTGATAGGGTTTCATAGGGGGTCATATGTGGTCCTAAGGGGTCATATGGTGTCCTGAATGTCATCTAGTGTCCTAAGGGGTCATGTGGTGTTGTTAGAGGTCATATGGTTTTCTAAGGGGTCATATAGTATCGTTAGCGGTCATTTGGGGTCCTAAGGGGCCACACATGTGTTATAACACCCCCTTAGGACACCATATGACCCAATTGGACATCATAAGGTCCTAAGGTGTCATATGGTGTTCTAACAATTGTGTGGACCTTTAGGACCCCAAATGACCCCTAATGACACCATATGACCGTTTAGGACACCATATGACCTCTAACGACACCAAATGACCCCTTACGATACTATATGACCCTCTAGACACCATATGATCCCTTAGGACTCCATATGATCCCTCGAGACACCATATGACCCCTTAGGATACCATATGACCCCCTAAGACACCATATGACCCATTTTAATATCCTAGTACATGATATGACCCCTTAGGACAACATATGACCCCTTAGGACCAAATGATGTCTGAAAAGGTCATATGGTGAACTAAGGGTTCATGTGGTGTCGTTAGGGGTCATATGGGGTCCTAAGGGTTCACACATGTGTTAGAACACCATTTGACACCTTAGGACCATATGATGTCCTAATGGGTCATATGGTGTCCTAAGAGGTCATATGGTGTTCTAACACATGTGTGGTCCCGTAGGACCCCATATGACCTCTAAAAACATGATATGACCCCTTAGGACACCATATGATCCCTTAGGACCATATGATGTCCTAATGGGTCATATGGTGTTCTAACACATGTGTGGCCCCTTATGACCCCATATGATCTCTAGTGACATCATATGACCCCTTAGGACACTATATGAACCCTTAAGACCATATGATGTCCTAATGGGTCATATGGTGTCCCAAGTGGTCATATGGTATTCTAACATGTGTGGCCCCTTAGGACCCCATATAACACCTAAAGACACCATATGATGTCCTAATGGGTCATATGGTGTTCTAACACATGTGTGGCACCTTAGGCCCACATATGACCCCTAATGACATCATATGACCTCTTAGGACTATAACGTCCTAAAATTGCACCCCTTTCAATTTTTGACTACATTTGGATCTTTGCCTTAGTGTTTGCACCCCTTGGCCTGATCAAAGACTTGAATATGCTCATACAAGTCAAAACTTACATTTTTCTCAACCCTCCACCTCAAAGCCAACTTGATCCTACCCCAAAATAGGGCAGGACCAAGGCATGGTGCCCTGGTCCTCACCAAGACCATTGTGTGGTTCCCTGGGATCCCCTATTTGAGACCTATTTTGGGCTCCCTCCCTTTGGTCTATCTCAAATTCGAGTGGGAAAATCTCCCCTATGTCAGCCTAAGTTGGAAAATCAGTCAATTAATTCCACTGGCAAGTATATAAAAGGGATTTCCCCTCTCATTTGAAAGAACACACATGATCATGAAAATTCAATCAAGCATCCAGGAATTCAAGAGCATTGAGCATTTTCAGCATTCTCTCAAGCTTTGGAGCAACAATAGAGACAAGATTTCAAGAATTGAAGAGGAGATCAACATTCTACTTCATGAAACCCTAATTTCATGTGGAGGCAAGAAAAACTTCACAAGGAGGTATAAGCATTTCAATTTCATGCAATTCAACATCCCCTCAAAAAGAAGGATCTCTACTTTCAGTCATTTTATTTAAATTATTTCAACCACTTGGTTAATCCCAAAATTGAGGTTAAGATTTGAAGACAACCCCTATTCCCAACACATTTCCCTTTCTTTTTGTGTGCACGAAATAGGTGTGCAACTGTACTTTTGGAAGTAAGCTTTATTCGTAGAGATGGAAAAACCCTTTTCGATGCGTGGAAAGTTTGGAGGACTAATAGGAGGGCGCCCCTATCCAAACACACAGTCCCTATAACATTTTCCTAATTTCACAAAGCAACTCTGAATCATCTCAAACTTTTGAGATTCAGGTGCGTGGCTAAATACCAAACCTATAGCTCACTATTTTCACATACTTAGTCTTCATTTTCAGCACTTTGTCTTAATTCAATCAATCAACTTACATAAGAGGGTTAATTCCATTCCAATCTACTTACTATTCAATCCTTGCATCCTTTGGGATTGGATCTAGTAGATTCATCCCCCTCTTTTGAATGTAAAGTCTCCCCGAATGAAAATTGAACCTTAGTTAAGTTCCCACCTTTTCTCTCAAGTGGTGAATTTAGCTAAGGTTCCCAATTTTCCACCTTACATTTTGGTGAACCCAATGTCTTACACCCTTAAATCTGATTTTTCATTTTTAGATCTGAGTGTATACATTTAAAATTCAAATTTTAATTTACAAGTTTAATTTCCTTGCAATTTTTTAAAATTTAGAGATTGAATGCACAAAAACCCTAATTTTTAGATTCAAAATTGAGCTTGTTATTTATCTAAATTAGATTGATTGTTTTAGATCTGAGAACTATTCAATTTTACAATTCAAGTTTTCATTTACACTTTCAATTTTAAAAAAAATATTAAAATTAAGTGGTTAAATCATTAAACCATAATTTTTAATTTTAAAATTCACCTTGTGGATTGTGTAGATCTTGAATTAATTTTCAGATTTGGGTCTTTGATTCAATTTCAAAATTCATTTTCCCTCCTTACAACATTCAATTTTTCAAATTTAAATTTTTAAAATTAAGCGGTTTATGCAACAAACCCTAATTTAATTGGCTCAATTAAATCTAAAGCTTCTCATTGTCCTTAAATATCATAAAAGTTGGCCCTTAAGTGTGCCCTTTTTGTTGTTCTTACAATTAATCCTTTTATCAAACATTCTAAGTGTGTCCTATTTCAACCTTCAAGGCTTAATTTTTCATATCTCAACATCTCCAATTTCCATATCCTTTTGGAATTCGTATTAAAATCACAATATCTTGCTTCCCTGAAAATTTGGAAAAAAGTTGGTCGGACTGTGTGTTTGTACCAAGCTGCTACCTACTTGGTCTCTACTTTTTTTGCTCAAATTTTGGGAGCTTATTTTGACTATATTTTATTGCATAATTCCAGAGATTTGTGAAAATTTTATTGATTTAAGGTCACCCTAAGGTCGAAAACAAATCTAAATTTCAACATTTCCATTATCAATTTGAATTTTAAAATTAAGTGGTTCACTACACATACCCTAATTTTTAAAATTAAATTGATTTCTTCAATATTTCAACATTCCAAAATCTCAAAATTTTAATTAAAAGGTTAAGTTTGGACAACCCTAATTTTAATTTTGATTCTACCTCCTTTCGAACTTTCAAAATTAAAAGGTTATTTAAGAAAAGCCCTAATTTTAAATTTCAAATTCCTTGAAGATTGCATTATTCTTTCCAATGTTTTTTCCCCTGTGCATGATTTTTACTACTATTAGTCCTACCTATAGTATCCCCATTAGAAGGAGTTGTAGAATTAAGGTTGTCCAAGGTTTAATTATCGATGAAATGGAGCCTAATTTGACTAGTTTTTTTAGTGAGGAGATTGTTGTTGCTTCCCATCCTTTAGATATTCTCATTTATCCTCTTGATAATTCTCACAATGAGGAAGAATCACTAACTAGAGTATCCATTGACCAATTGGCGAAGATGGACAATCAATTTGACAATCTTCAATAATGGATGAGTCGAGAATAGTCGAAAAGTGAAGCTCTCCCATTGATTGAAGAATTAAAAAGAATGATTCAAAGTGATAAACATGGTGTTGATATCTTTTGTGGTATTTCTCATATTATTGATTCTAATATCATGCCTATGAAGAGTTGTGCTAAAAACATAGGTTATACACAGTCTCCTAGTCAAGTTAATTATTCTATTCTTTTGACAACTTCCATGAATAGTGTTCCTACATTCATGTCAAACATCATGGCTACTTCTACACAAAATGTCATACCTATAAATGTTAGTCATGGAAGAAATACATCTTCTTTCATTCCTCCTATCATGAGTGTTCCCCATGTTATCCAATCATATTCACCATCTATAAATGTTAGTCAAGGGAGACACTCCTTTCATCATAATTCCTTCATTCCTCCCATGAGTCTTCCATGTGATACCCAATCTTCTCCATTACCCACTTATCATAGTGTTCTACCTCCTTATTCTCAATCTCTTCCTTCATTCAACAATATTACTCCACCCTCTCACTCAAACATTTCTAATTTCAATCCTTCTACTAAAGCTCAAATCAATAGCCTTGCCCAAATAATATCTTCCTTACAACAACAAATAGCTTCTATGAATCAATCAGAGTATAATGTTCCCACATTTGATGTAGTGAGTGTTAATTCTATGAGGATCCACCTAATACTGAGACGGGGGGGTGAATCAGTATTAGCAAGGATCAGAGCTTTTAACTATAAATCAAACTTATATTAGATTTGAAATCATTCAACACATAAACCAACTCTCTTATCAGATCTCACAACCTCTTTATCAAATCAAAATATTTACTTGCAAATTTATTAATAAAAGTATTCACCACACCAATCAAATCTTCCACCACTTCAAGCAATTAGATAATTTTCATCATTTTCCAACTCATTAACTTTCTCTTATCAAATCAAATACTTTCTCTACCAACTATTATCAGTACTGGTACCCTTTGGTAAACTTTTGATAAAATATCATAACTGGTAATAAAAAATTAAACATGAAATGAAATATAAACAATATCATCACATGGAAAGCATTCCACACATGAACACCATAATTTTTTGACATGGAAACCCAAATGGGAAAAAACCACGGTGGGAGTTAGTACCCACTAAAATTTGTACTCTTTTGAAGTATGTCCTATTAGGAGCTTACAATACGCCTTGTTATGAGCTTACAATACACCCTGTTAGGAGCAGACCCTGTTAGGAGTCACCTAGTTAAGGGATTTACCTAGTAGCCTGATTAGGAGCTTGATGACCCGTTAGGATCAACCTCATGAGAGGATTTACCACTCCTTTTGAAAGCTTCCCTGTTAGGGGACTTAAATGTTTAAGGCCTATTAGGAGCTACCCAGTTAAGGGATTTAACCTGTTGCAACTGTTAGGAAACAACAGTGAAAAAATGATGTGTTACATGCACTTCTCAGCTTGCTAAATCAGATCCAGTTATTCTCTACACTTTGTAACTCTCAGGCATACTTCAATCTTCTCTTGGATGGCTCAATGCATTCTACTAAGACTACCGACACATAAAACATCAACTGTGTCATCCTAAATAACCATCTGAACTAGGTCGGCCAATAAACCCTAATTACATCATGAATTTACAATACAAATCATAAGAGATCATATATGATCAATATACAGATCATTACATCAAATTACAAAGCAATATCAACCATTGGTTGATCATAACTCATCACAAAAATCCGATCTGTAACAAAGTCAAAACCTCAAAACATTCTCCAAAGTAATTCATTGTTTCCCAAGAAATTCTTCCTTACTTCACGCCAAAATAGAAATAAAATATTTTACACGGGTTGTGTTGTGTTATCAATATCACATAGACTCCTCATCGATCACCGCCATATCCAAAATCATTACTGGTTGAGTGATTTCATCACCGGTCCTTAAACCCTAGCAAAACATTATCATAAATCTGAAACATGCCTTTCGGTAAACATCACAAGATACGGTTTTGGTCACATACTCAAATCCATCATACAAACTTATATTTCAAACCGCAAATCACCAATCATGATCAATCACCCGATTCAACCAAAACATCTCTACTTTACCAGTTAAAGTCCTATTTCATAGTCTTTTGTTCTTTGCTGGTAAACCATGTCTCCAGTAAACCAAATCACTTAGATGACAAACCAAAATATCTGGAACATCAGTAATCATTATTTGACATCAGTTGCCATCAATGACAAAACAAATAATTGATCATGTCATCTAACCACAAAATCTTAGTGATGCACGCTGAAAAGGATGCAAGAAACATAAGATTCAAACGTTTGTGTTGTTAGTAGCAATAAAAAATGAAAGATGAAAGAAACTAAAATCCTAAGCATGCATATCAAGAGAGATATCAAACAAATTATAGAAAGCACACAAAAATGGAGGAAAGACACAAAACCCTCCCAAATGCTCCCCAACATGCTCATAGTTGCTCCTCCCTTGTTCCTCTCCTCTCCAAGTTCCACATGAGTGTAGCCCTCAACTTTTTGCACTATTATGGATGTCTTATGGAGATTCAAGATTATGAAAATGAAGATAAAAGATTGTGCAAATGCAAACAAGCTAAATATGAGAAAATACCTAATTAATTTATGTTAATTTTATCCAAAATAACAAAGAAAATTGCTTTCATACAAGATTTCTAGATTGGATGATCTTTTGGAGAAGGAAATGAACTTTATTTATAGGAAAAATAGAGCAATGGATGGTTGAGATTGAGCAATCTCAACAAGGGTCAGGATTGATGGGTTTATGATCCATGTGAGGGCTTTCAACCCAATCCCAGGATGACAAATGTCAACATGAAATGGCTTGAGAGGAGAGGGAAGAAGCATTAAATGCTTGAGATGACATGAAGGTTACCTTGAGAGGTAAGGTTAGGCTTGAGTTGAATGAATAAAGCCTTTATCCAATGAATAATGCCTTTATCCAATGGATAAACTCTTGTGCAAGAGTTAGTGGGGATAACCATGGTCAAAGCAATGAATGCTTGAAGAGACCCATGAGTTAAATGAGGGTTAAGTTAGAGGGGAAGTCTTGAACCATGTGGGTGAGTTGAGTTTAACCATTAATGGTTATGTAAGAGCTATAAATGGTTATGTAAGAACCATTAATGGTTTGGAAGACTTTAGAGGTTAAATTGTTGAAGACATAAAGCTTTTAATGCTTTTCAAAGACTTTGAGGCTTTGAGAAGCGACTTCAAGTTTCTTAGGAATGTGACAATATTTAGGGAGGGTAATTAGGCTAATTAGGAATGGTTTAGAAGAATATAGAATGGGTTTAGGATGCAAGTGGGTTTGGTGGGTGAGAGAAAATAGGATTTTAATTAAAATAAAACTACTTTATTTCAACCAAAATTGGTGCAACTTGCATTGGTAGGAGAATGCAAGTGGGGGGGGTAGTTTAGGGATTTAAATAAATATTTTATTATTTATTTAAGTGAGGAAAGGGGGTTAAATCAAATAAATATGCTTTATTCATTTAATTGATTTAGAGTGTGGCTTAATGAATTAATTTAAATAAATTGAATAATTTATTTAATTAATAGGAGAAGAGCTTGAGGATGAAATTAATTAAATATTAATTTCATTAACTGATTATTGATGGTTAAATAATCAAATAAATAGTAAATATTCATTTAATTAAGTGGATAGATTTATGTGACTACACTTAGTCTTCTATCTTCTACTGATTCAGTCACCATCCTTCAACTACATCACCTGCATCATCTCATTTGCATCAGTTATGCCAAATGCCAACATTCTCCCCCTTTGGCATTGATGACAACACTAATCAGATATATAATTAAAGTAACATCATCATCCATAATTTGGTGTTGGTAGATCATCTGTTAGTTCTGTATATCATCTTTGTCGTCTCCCCCTTAACCAATGCATCTTTTAATCTGATCTGTTTCTGCTTCTTCTCCCATATATGATTTTTTTCTTCTCTGCAAGGCTGATCATCAACTTCTCTCCCCCTTTAACGTCAATGCCAAAGGTGTGAATGCATCACAATGCTAATCAAATCAGAACATTCCATCAGAGCATAAAATCATAACTTTACATCAGACTTACTCCCCCAAAGGAGTATCCTGCACCTTCATCAATCCTTAGTGAAAGATAAACATGAAATCCATAGGATTGATGAATTTCAAGCATTTTAGTTCTTCTGGGGTAGGGGTCTAACCCCTAATCTACCTATAAGATACTCAAAGGTAGCCTTTGGTAAGGGTTTAGTAAAGATATCCACCAACTGATCTTTACTCTTCACATACTCTATCTTCACCTATTTCTCTTGAACTCTTTCCCTTAGGAAATGATATTTCAACTCAATGTGCTTGGTTCTAGCATGAAGTACAGGATTCTTAGAAATATTTATTGCACTTGTATTATCACAATAAATAGTCGCTAGTTCGGACATATCTATTTTGAATCCTTCTAGCACATGTCTCATCCATATGGCATGCATGCAATTCATGGATGCAGCTACATACTCTACTTTAGCTATAGATTGAGAAACACAAGTTTGTTTCTTGCTCATCCATGCCACTAATCTTCCTCCAAGTAGAAAGGCTCCACCGATTGTGCTTTTCTGGTCATCCACATTACTTGCCCAATCAACATCAGTAAAAACATCCAAAGTAAAGCCTCCTTTATAAGGATACCTTAAACCATAGTCTAGTGTGCCTTTTAGATATCAAAAAATTATCTTCACAGCCACCATGTGACTCTCCCTAGGCTCTTTTTGAAATCTAGCCACTAATCCAACAACATGAGCAATGTCTACTCTTCTATGAACAACATAGTGTAGCTTTCCAATCATAGACCTGTACTCTTTTTCACTAACAGTAGGGGAATCATCTTGCTTTGTCAACTTGCAGCCTATTACCATTGATGTTCCTACCCGTTTGTATTGTTCCATACCGAAAGTCTTCAACACTTCTTTGATATACTTGGTTTGACAAATAAAGATACGACCATCTAGTTGTTGGACTTGTAAGCCAATAAAGAACTTTATTTCACCAATTAGAGACATTTCAAATTCATTTTTCATTTCATCAACAAAATCCATGCTCAAGTCATCATTTCCACCAAAGATTATGTCATCTACAAACACTTATGCTATCAACATCTTGTCTCCATCAATTTTCAGATAAATGTTGTTGTCCTCACTAGTACGTTAGAATCTAATCTTGATCAAATGTACATATAATCTCTCATACCATGCTCTCAGTGCCTACTTTAGACCATATAGTGCCTTATGCAATTTACATACCATATCTTTATCATCGGTCAATGAGAATCCATCTAGTTGTTCAATGTATACCTCTTCTTCTATAATTCCATTAAAAAAGGTTGACTTGACATCCATTTGGTAGAATTTGAAACCTTTATATGCAGCAAATAATAGCAACATTCTCACTCCTTCTAATCTAGCAACTAGTGCAAATGTCTCTCCATAATCCTCGCCTTCTTCCTGTGCATACCCTTTGCAGACTAACCTTGCCTTGTTTCTTACAATTTTTCATTCTTATTCCTAAAGACCCATTTTGTTCCAATTACATTCTTATCCTCTAGTCTAGGAACAAGTGACCATGTCTAATTCTTCTTAATTTTATCTAATTCTTCATTCATTTCATTGACCCAATCATCATCCTTCAATTCTTCTTTAACTGACTTGGGTTCAATGTAGAGATCAAACAAGAATTCTCTCAGATTTTTCTCTTGGTTTGTACACCTACATTCTTATCACTAATTATTTGTTCTTGTGAATGGTTTAATATGACATATCTCGATATTGCTTGTGCTAGTTCTACATCTTCTGCATCAGGTTCTTCATTTTCTTCCTCATTGTCATCGCTAACCAGTTGAGCACTTAGTTCTGCATTAGTTGGTTCTTCATTATTTTGTGCTTCTGGTTCAATAATTACAATCTTCTCCTCATTATCATTATTAGGTTCAGATCTGCTTGTACCTTCAGACTTATCAGATAGATCATCAACTTTTACATTAGCACTTTCAATATTTTTCTTAGTTCTCTTATTGTAACATTTATATGCTTTAATCTTAGAAGAGTAACCAAGAAAGATTCCCTCATTAGATTTTGCATCAAATTTCTCAGTGTAATTATCTTTCTTAATAAAACATTGACTTCCAAAAAATTTTAAATAACTTATACAAGAAGTTTTTCCATACCATAGCTCATAGGGTGTCTTATTGTTGCCTCTCTTCACTAATGCCCGATTTAAAGTATATAAAACAGTACTAACCATTTCTCTCCAATTTTTTTTGGATACTGTTGGCATTATGTGAACTAGTATAAGGACATAATGATAGTGTATGTTGTCATTGATGTCAATATGTGATATGAAATGAATCGGCATATGTGATATGTGAGAAGAGAGAACCAACATATGTGTGAACTATTATATATGCCAAAGTGAAGCGGTATATTTGCTCAAGGTGAACCGGCATGTAGTTATGGGAACCGGCACATGGAAGCATTGTATGACTACCAGTTGGTAGGTAGTTTCCACTTTAGGATTTTCGGTTGGAGTATCTCAAGCCTGTGTGACTCAATCGGTGATCTCTGTGTGATGAGTCAACAATATAATGGAGAACAGATCGTGTTGCCACATAAGCCCTGTGCGCGTGAAGGATCTTGCATGAAGAAGACTATCCCTATCTACCTTGGGAATGTGCAAAGTTTGTCAAACAGTGATAACGCGTGATGGGTTATTAGCCGCCATGAAATCGGTGGATAATGGATGATGGAGAATGTCTTGAGATCGATTCAAGATTGTTGCATTTAATGCAGTATGATTCAACGGTCAGGATTGAACCGCTTGAATTGCTTAACCTAATAGGTTTAGGGTTTAGGGTTTTTGCTACCAACCTGTCTATGTCCTATAAGGTCGATGTTGTGTTTCTTTCTAAGGTTGTTGGCAAAAGATGTATGTGTGTATCCAAGGGAAGTGATACGTGATTCTTGCCAGACCAAAGGAGAGAAGAGATACCTACAAGTGAATGTGCAGAAGGTGAAGAGGAGCCAAAATGGATCTGCATTAGCATTGAGTGTTGTTATCAGATCATTGTAATTCCTATTGATCTTTAACTACTTCAACAGTTGTGAAATCCCTTAACAGGGTAGCCTTAACTGGCTTGATACAAATCCCTTAACAAGGTAACTCGAAGTTATTGAGTTTTGAGAAGCTATAGAACTCTAGAGATCCTTTAGCTATTGAGTTCTTTAAATCCTCTAACAAGGTAACCCTAACCAGGGTTGACCCTTAACCAGGTATTATAGCCATCACTTAACCGAGTGATCCCTAACAGGATCGGTTTCTAACAGAACCTATTGTAATGTCTTTAACCAGACAAGGCTCCTAATAGAGCGAACTTCTAAAGAGTTCAAAAAGCAGCTTGTGGGTATTCATCCCCATCGTGGTTTTTCCCAGTTGGGTTTCCACATGAAAAATATGTGTGTCATGTGAGATGCTTTTATCTTGTGATGCTTTGTTAGTACCTGTTGAGCAGATGATGGTTTTGTGTTTTATGCCTGTCTATAAAACATATTGAACTAACTATTGTGAAGATCTAATGATAGTTTACCTGTTCATGCATGAGGGTGTAATGGTGCTATAGTATTGAGCTAAGAGGAAAGCTTAGTGAGTAACTGGTTTATGATTGTTTTAGTTGTTCTGGGTCTTACCGGTTGCACTTTGTTTCAACCAGTATCACTGTTTGCCAGTCATTTGGAGTATTTGTTGTCAAACCGGTTTTGGACTGTATTTTTGTCTGTACTGATTCACCCCCCCCCTCTCAGTACCGGTTTGGTACTATTCGTTCATCTTTGAGTTATCAGATACATCACCTTGTAATAACATGGTCCTAGCAGCATTAATTATTGTTCTATTCATCCTCTCTACTATGCCATTTTGATGTGGTGTCCTCGGAGCTAACATCTATCTCTTGATACCCTATTCATCACAATACTTAACAAATTCATCAGATCTTAATTCACCTCCCCGATCTGATCTTAAACATTTCAAGTTCTTATTGATTTCATTCTCAACCAGAGTTTTAAATGATTTAAATTTACTAAATGCTTCTAATTTTTCCTTCAAAAATGTCACCCACAACATTTTAGAATAGTCATCGGTGAACAGCATAAAATACCTATCACCATAATAACTATTTTTCTCATAGGGCCCCAAAGATCAGTATGTACCAAATCTAAAATATTCTCAGAAGTATAATTCTTGCTTTTGAAAGAAATAGAGGTCATCTTACCAATTTGACAATCTTTGCATATCACATTATTTGGTTTAACAATTTGTGGCAATCCTCTTACAACACTTGACTTACTTTAACCAAATTATCAAAATTAACATGATAACATCTCTTATGTCACAACCAGTTTTCTTCCATTCTTGCAACCAGACAATTATTAACATTACTATTCAAATGGAATAGGTTACCTCTAGTTTTCTTCTCAGTAGCAATCAGTTCACCATTACCTCCAAGAATTCTACAGACTCCATTTTTAAACTCAATCAAATAACCTTTATCATTAAGTTGACCAACACTTAAAATATTATGCTTTAGACATTAACCCAAAACACATCATCAGCATTACTCTTCCCATTTAGAGAAAGAGAACCTTTAGCTTTCACCATGCAGGGAGAGTTATTTCCAAATATAACAACACCTCCATCAAATTCATCAAGGGTAATGAACTTACTCATGTCTCCAATTATGTGGTGTGAGAAACCATTATCTATAATCCATTCATCATTATTCTCCATATGAGATACTAGTGCCTTTTCATCTAACAGTTTCTCCTTCATGGCTACAAACACTATCTCTTCATTGTCTTCATCAGCTTCAGATTCTTTATCGGTCACACCTTCATCTATTGCAACATAATATTGCTTTTTGCCTTTTCCTTTATATTTTCTAAATTTCTCCTTTTTGTCAGCATTAGGGCAATTAGTAGCAATATGACCAATTATGCTACAAGAGAAACACCTCAAAGGTAGCTTTCCTTTATACTTACTAGTGCCTCTTGGAAATATTTTTGCCAATAGTGCCTCAAGTTCCATCACATGATCTTCATTGTCTTCATTTCCCTGGTTACTTCCATGACTTGTCTTGTACTCATGATTTTGACATATATATTTTCCTTCCTAGTAGATGAACCAGTAACAGAAGCTTTAAAGGTAGATTCACTAGGTTTAGTAACATTGTTGTCGAAACTATTAAGCTCAAAAGTAGTTAGCTTACCAATTAAAGAATCAACAGTAACTTTATCCTTTGAAATAGATCTAAATTCTTGGATTGCAGATACTCTTATAACATACTGAGGTAGAAGAGTTTTGAGCATTTTACTTACCATTGCATCATCATCTATTTTACCACCAACAACCTTTTATGCTACCAACAACTTATTTGATTCTCTAACCATACTGTGCAATATTCTCTCCTTCTTGCATTCTCATATCATCAAATTTTTCTCTTAGGCTTTCTTCCTTGGCTCTTTGTACATGCTCATCTCCTTCATAGATTGCTTCTAACTTTTCCCAAACCTCACCTGCAATTTCCAATCCTTAAACATCAATATATTCTGAATCGGATAAAGTACTTACAATAGCTTCTAAGGCTTGCATATTCTCTTGCTACTCTTTGAGTTCATCTGCCATTAAGGGAGCGGTAGTAGGAGCAACATATTTTGTTTCAACTTGCTTCCAATATTGTACACCAAGACCATTTATGTAGATCTTCAATCTATCCTTCTAGATCTTTTAGTTATCCTTGTTAAACTTGGGAACCTCTTTCTTCATCATCTTGAATACCTCAGAATCTTTTCCTCAAGCGGTTAGGCTTTGTGCACATAAAGGACCAATGCTCTGGTACCAATTCTTAATTCTATGAGGATCTACCTAATACTGAGAGGGGGGCGGTGTGAATTAGTATTAGCAGTAATCAGAGCTTTTAACTACAAATAAAACTTATATTAGATCTGAAATCATTCAACACATAAACCAACTCTCTTATCAGATCAAAATATTTACTTGCAAATTTATTAATCAAATTATTCACCACACCAATCAAATCTTCCACCACTTCAAGTAATCAGATAACTTTGATCATTTTTCAACTCATTAACCTTCTCTTATCAAATCAAATACTTTCTCTACCAACTATTATTAGTACCAGTATCCTTTGGTAAACTTCTAATAAAATATCATAACCTGTAATCAAAAATAATACATGAAATGGAATATAAATAATATCATCAAATGGAAAGCATTCCACACATGAACACCATATTTTTTTTACGTGGAAACCCAAATGGGAAAAAACCATGGTGGGAGTTAGTACCCACTAAAATTTGTACTCTTTTGAAGTATGTCCTATTAGGAGCTTAGCCTATTAGGAGCTTATAATGCACCCTATTAGGAGAAGACCCTATTAGGAGTCACTCAGTTAAGGGATCTACCTAGCAGCCCGATTAGGAACTTGATGGCCTGTTAGGATCAACCTCATGAGAGGATTTACCACTCTTTTTGAGAGTTA
The DNA here is from genome assembly GCF_030272615.1 of Cryptomeria japonica. Classification (NCBI taxonomy): domain Eukaryota; kingdom Viridiplantae; phylum Streptophyta; class Pinopsida; order Cupressales; family Cupressaceae; genus Cryptomeria; species Cryptomeria japonica. The sequence continues at coordinate 186,399,086 of NC_081411.1, read as the reverse complement.
CCCTGTTAGGGGACTTAAATGTTTAAGGCCTATTAGGACCAACCCGATTAAGAGATTTAACCTGTTGTAATTGTTAGGGAACAACAGTGAAAAAATGATGTGTTACATGCACTTCTCAGCTTGCTAAATCAGATCCAATTATGCTCTACTCTCTGCAACTCTCATAAAGAATTCAATCTTCTCTTGGATGGCTCAACACATTCTACTAAGACTACCAACACATAAAAAATCAACTGTGTCATCCTAAATAACCATCTCAACTAGGTCATCCAATAAACCCTAATTACATCATGAATTTACAATACAAATCATAAGAGATCATCTAATCAATATAGAGATCATTATATCAAATTACAAATCAATATCAATCACTGGTTGATCATAACTCATCACAAAAAATCAATCTGTAACAAATTCAAAAACCTCAAAAAATTCTCCGAAGCAATTCACTGTTTCCCAAGAAATTCTTCCTTACTTCATGCCAAAACAGCAATCAAATCTTCCACGCAAGTTTTGTCATGTTACCAATATCACATAGACTCATCATCAATCATCACCATATCCAAAACCATTACCGCTTGATTGATTTCATCATCGGTCCTTAAACCCTACTAAAACCCTAACAAAACTTCATCAGGAATCTGAAACATGCCTTCCGGTAAACATCACAGGATATGATTCTGGTCACATACTCAAATCCATCATACAAGCTTATATTTCAAACCACAAATCACTAGTCATCACCGATCACCCGATTAAACCAAAACATCTTTGCTTTACTGGTTAAAGTCCTATTTCACAGTCTTATGTTCTTTGTCGGTAAACCCTATCTCCAGTAAACCAAATCACTTAAATGACAAACCAAAACATCAGGAACATCACTAACAATTATTTGAGATTAGTTGCCATCAATGACAAAACAAATAATTGATCATGTCATCTAACCACAAAATCTCAGTCTTTTATCTTCTACTGGTTCAATCACCATCCTTCAACTGCATCATCTCATGTGCATAATTTATGTCAAATGCCAACAATGAGCCCATTATCTCATGACATTGTTAGAGTTGTCCCACCTAAACATGTAGAAGTCCATCAAATGGAACTTTATAATGGAAAAGGTAATCCTTTAACTCATGTTAAAACATTCCAAACTTTGTGTAGTGACTTTTCTCATGATCAAAGGTTGTTAGCAAAATTGTTTACTAGAACATTAAGGGACAAAGCTTTGCAATGGTATTGTTCTTTGCCTCCTTATTCTGTTACTTCTTTTCAACAACTCACTAATACTTTTATTCAACAATTTCATAATAAATTTGGTCCTAAAGTTACTTTGACTGATTTAATGCAGTGTAAACAAGGTGTTAAAGAAAAAGTGATTGATTTTATTGGTAGATATAAGTATTTGTATTCTCAGATTTGTTTTCTTGCACTTGATCAAGACATTCAAAATATTTCCATTGCTAATTTATAAAATTACATTAGGTATAAACTTTGTTTAATTGAGTTTACTTCCTTTCCGCAATTGTGGCACCCTGGGATCCCCTATTTGGGACCTATTTTGGGGTCTCTCCCTTTGGCCTATCTCAAATTAGAGCGGGAAAATCTCCCCTATGTCATCTTGTCAGATAATCAGTCAACTAATTCCAGTTTCAAGTATATAAGAGGGATTTCCCCTCTCATTTGAATGAACACATGTGATCATGATAATTCAATCAAGCATTCGGGCATTCAAGAGATCAAGCATTCAAGAGAAATTTAGCACTTTCAATCTTCCTTCAAGCTTTGAAGTAGCAATAGAGACAATATTTTAAGCATTGAAGAGGGGAACAACATTCTACTTCATGAAACCCTAATTCCATGTGGAGGCAAGAAAAACTTCACAAGTAGGTATAAGCATTTCAATTTCATTGAATTCAACACCCCCTCAAAGAGGAGGATCTCTACTTTTAATCATTTCATTTACATTATTTCAACCACTTGGTTAATTCCAAAATTGGCGTTTGATATGAAGACAAACCCCTATTCCCAACATTTACCTTTCTTTCTATGTGTAGGAAACAAGTGCATATTTATACTTCTAGAATTAAGCTTTATTCATAGAGATGGAAAAACCCTTTTCGACGTGTAGAAAGTTT